>NC_057798.1:487536971-487654215 GCF_018294505.1 Triticum aestivum
CGTTTCGACCGTAGGAGGTCCGTTTCGTCCGTTTTGCGGTAAGCCACACCCCTCCAGATTAACAGGACCCCTGTTTCGATTGTAGGAGGCCCGTTTCATCCGTTTTGCGGTACGCCACACCCCTACCGATCAACAGGACCCCCGTTTCGACCGTAGGAGGTCCGTTTCCTCCGTATGGTGGTACGCCAGGCCTCGTTTCCATCGCATGTTCTGTCCACGCCCTCCCGATGAACACGACCACACATTCCGTTCCGACCCAGCCGGTTGGCTCCCACGCGTTCCATTGCCTCCCGATGAACACGACGCATTTCGTTGCCTCCCCATGAACACGACGCATTCCGTTGCCTCCCCATGAACACGAGCCCTCGCCGTACGTATGCGCGAGTAGGCGTTCGAGACCCCGCCCGTATGTACACATACATGGCCGTATTTTCTTTCTTGCACCCTGGCTGTTGTACGTACGTGTACATGCTACGTGCGCGCCTCTACTACGAAACGTGCGCGCCTCTACTACGACACATGCGCGCCTCTACATCGACTAGTATGTACATACACGTTCGCGACCAGGATGACAACACTACATACGCTTTGACCAAGTGGGTCCCGACTGTCAGGCACTTCCTTGCCTGTGAAGATGTAGCTGGTGGGTCCCAGCAGTCAGGGGGCGAATCGTTTTGTTTTTTGTTTTGCCCGGACACACTTCCTTTTGTGCGAAGGTGTAGCTGCTGGGTCCCAATAGTCAAGGGGGCGAGTCGTTTTTTTGCCCGGTCGCACTTCCTTGCGTGCGAAGGTGTAGCTGGTGGGTCCCAGCAGTCGGTGGGCGAATCATTTTTTTTCGGACGCACTTCCTTGCGTGCGAAGATGTAGCTTATGGGTCCCAGCAATCAGGGGGGCGAATCGTTTTTTTATTCCCGGACGCACTTCCTTGCGTGCGAAGATGTAGCTCGTGGGTCCCAGCAGTCAGGGGGTGAATCATTTTTTTCATGAAATACGGTGGCCCGTTCTGTGGGTCCCCGCTGTCAGGTGGAGGAATAATTATTTTGCCCGTAATAAGGAGGCACTTCCTTGCGGCTGTCGTGGACCCAGCTGTCATCCTCTCCACGTACAGTCCACGCCCAATGGAAGTCGTTCCTTGACCACGTTGACCACGCCGCGCCGAGAGCACCACAGCGGTGGACGACGGCGAGTCCTAGGAAGGAGAAGACGCGGAGCCAGGGAAGACGCGGTAGTGGATGCACACGCGGAGAGGAGTACGAGGGTTCACTGGTTCGGCTGCGCTGCCGACGCCGCAGAATAACAAGGGGTGTGGCTGAGTGGAGAGATGGCCTGGCCGGCGGTGGGAGTAGTAGGGGGGCGGTGAGGCCTCCGCGGCAGCACAGTCAGCCACGAGAGGCAGGAGCAGGCGGCACGACCGACGCTGCTTTGGGCGGCTGGAGCAAGAAGACCAGAGGTTGAAGAAGCACGACGGCCGTTGAATGGACATCGTACGGTCACTACAGCTAGAATCGTTTATACTGACTAAGTTGACAAAGCCCTTGGTATGTCAACTTAGTAGGCCCACAGGTCAGCTTCCAAAACGGTGCACCCCAGATGTCAGGGGGAGGAATCAGTTTTTGGGTGGGTGAAGCTAGAATATCCGAGATTGAAGAAGAAACACGGCATCCGTTGGATGGACATCCAACGCCCACTGCTGCAGGAACCGTGTGTTGACTATAAGTTGACAAAGCCTTGCATACGCGTCAACTCTGTTTTTTAGGGGACGCGTCAACTTAGTAAGGCCAGAAGCGTGTGGCAGAGAAATATAGCCCATTTGAGATTTGTAAGAATGTGTAGCCCATTTTTGAATTCTAATGGAATTTACTACAGCCCATTTACAGTTTGTTAAAAGTACAACCCATTTCAACCAACCGTTCAAAACAGAATTCAATAAAATTTCCCACATTTTGATGGGATCCGAATATTTTTATCTCGAAATTTCTAGTCAGATTAAATACAATTTCAATATAAATTTATATTACGTAAAAATCCAATGAAACATTGCGCTCGCAACAATTAATGAAATTAAAATTTTCAATATCCAAAAATAATATTTTATAAACTAATCACTGTTTGGTGCATTTTTTTATAGTTACTACCCAGTTTTTATAATTACATCCCATTTATTATGTCTTAAAGCCCATTTTCTTGTTAAGCCTAATGCATCCCTCCTAGGAAAGATTTGCAGCCCAGCGGGGCGGAGAATAACAACTTGACCTTGCCTGCGTATTCCTAAAAAAAGTATAACTGGGCTAGCCATTTTGAGCTTGAAAAAAATTAATATCTGGGCAGCATATCTGGCCTGGGCTAGACGGGCCACAGCCCGCCCAGTTAATACCTGCAGCGATGTTTTCGTTGTTGTTCAGAGGAGAAAAATTAATATCTGGGGTAAACATCAAAAAACTCTGCAGTTCTCACACCTCAAAAACACAAATACTGCTCGAGCTGCTTGGTCCCAGCTGTCGGCCGCTTCTTGTGTAATTCTCTCGTTTATTGACTACTCCCTCCTTTCTGGTTTATAATGCTCAATTCAAAAATCTCACCAATCAAGGTAGATGGCGAGTGGTGGAATACTTGTTGTAGTTTTGCAAAAGCACCTAATTAATGCTCTTGTTATCCTCAAAAAATTATGTTTATCAATGCATTAATTGCAATGCATGCATGCATAAAGTACATGCATTGGTCAATTTTCTCTTAATACTTGCATGCAATGATTTTAATGCACCTTGGAATCTGAACATGTGATGGAAAACAACCAAATTGAGCCTTATAAAATGGAAAACTAAAATTTTGAGATAATTCCTATAAACCGGAAAGGAGGGAGTACATAGGTTGACAATGGTGTGGGACCGTGATGTCAGGAAACCAGGAGGAAGCAAAATTATATATATATATATATATATATATATATATATATATATATATATATATAGGCACTTGCGTACGTGAGGCTATGGACCTAGTGGGTCCCCATTGTCATCCTCTCCAAGTAAAGTCATCTCCTCGCCCGCGTGCGCTTTCCGCCCGAAACAGTCAGCGCCGGCCGCCCCACTTCTGGGCGCAGACAATTGCTCCGCCTTCAAACGACACAAGTGTCGTCCGTCCATCCATCTGCCGCACACATTAATGATACGCGGTTGCCGAGGCGGCTACTCCGGCGCCACACGTCCGTCCCTCCACCCGCCCACCATTGCTATATAAACAGTTGTGCCGGCCATAGCCGTAGTCATCCGCATCCGTTCCTTTCTCCTGTCCACACCACTACTGCCCACCATGGCTTCCTCGCGCTCCAGCGCTCTTCAGGACGGGCGGACGACTGACCACAAGGAGATGGCAGCCATTGTTGCCGACCGGCTGGCCGGCAGGCAGCCGGAGGACGACGACATCCCAATGGAGTACATGGTAGTCAACGATCCGGCACCCACCCCCTCCTCCGTGCCATCCTCGCCAGTGCATTGCACCATGACCATCGGCGAGGCCTGTGCCCAATATATGGACAGGGTGAGGCAGATGCGTGAGGAGCAGTTCCGGGAGGCGCAGGCCGATGTCGCCTACAACCACCATCTCCTCTAGGAGCACCTGCAGGCGGAGGAGCAGATCGCCGAGGAGCGGGCGGAGCAGGAGGCGCTGCTCGACTCGTACCGCTCCGCCCGCAAGGGCCGCCTCGAGCGCTGGCGGTACCGCATGTGGGTGGCAGAGGCTGCGGCCGCCTACAAAGAGGCTAGCAAAGAGGGCGATGAAGCAGGCGAGGCGCTGTAACGCCCTCGATTCAATCGTACACTAATCATACACGCAAATGTGTACGATCAAGATCAAGGACTCACGGGAAGATATCACAACACAACTCTAGACACAAATTAAAATAATACAAGCTTTATATTACAAGCCAGGGGCCTCGAGGGCTCGAATACATCAGCTTGAATACAAACGAGTCAGCGGAAGCAACAATATCTGAGTACAGACATGAGTTAAACAAGTTTGCCTTAAGAAGGCTAGCACAAAAGCATCTACGACCGAAAAGGCAAGGCCTCCTGCTTGGGAGCCTCCTAACTACTCTTGGTCGTCGGCGTCCGTCACGTGGTAGTAGGCACCCTCGGGGTAGCAGCAGTCGTCAAAGGTGTCATCTGGCTCCTGGACTCCGTCATCTGGTTACGTCATCCGAGAAGAATGGAAAAGGGAAAAAAAGAGGGAGCAAAGCAACCATGAGTACTCATCCAAAGTACTCGCAAGCAAGGAACTACACTACAGATGCAACATTATCAAAGGAAGGCTGTATAGGTGGACTGGGCTGCAGAAATGCCAGAATAGAGAGGAGGCCTAGTCCTATTGAAGACTAGCATCTTCTGGAAACCACCCTCTTGCAGCAAACAGGAGGGAGTAGAGTAGCATAAAGTAAAGTAGTAGTAGCGTTATCAACCTCGGCCAGAGATCCTTTCTCGACTCCCTGCGAGAAAGAAATCCCAGAGCCATACTATCCAGTTACCATCACAATCCATTACTCATCACCATCCAGTTCTCATCACAAGTATCCAGTTCTAGTTGTATCGATCGGGATACAACTCCAAGTGTCCGTTACCGTAGGACAGGCTATGCATAGATTAGTTCTTCCCTGCAGGGGTGCACCAACTTACCCATCACGCTCACTTAACTCCGGCCGGACACACTTTCCAGGGTCATGCCCGGCCTCGGCCAAACAATACGCCGCAACCCGACCTAGACTTAACAGAGAGGTCAGCACGCCGGACTAAACCTATGCCCCCAGGGGTCATGGGCCATCTCCCCGGAAACTCCTGCATGTTGCGTACGCGGTCGGTGAGCAGACCTAGCTACCTCCTTCAATAAGGCAGGCGCTTGCGCGGTCCAACCCGGCGCGCGCCACTCAGTCGCTGACGTCTATTAAGCTTTGGCTGATGTGTACGACGCAGAACGCCCATACTATGCCCACGTGATGGTTAGTGCTATCAGGCCAGAGGCCCCTCGGATCAAATATCCAAATCGTAGTGGATTAGGAACGCGCGGTAACAAGCAGAGACTCACGAAAGATGTGACCCCGTTGCCCCGTCTCGAGGACTTGCGGCAAGGACTAAGAATGCCCGGCCACGCCTCGTAATTATCTCGCGGGCACCCTCCAGGTCAACCCGTCTCCACATCACTCGCAATTATGCTCGCGCGGGCACCCCTCAGGGTCGACCCGTCTTTAGTAACATGGTTTAGTGTAACATAGTAACCAAAGTAACTGTGTGTCCAAACATCAAGGGGAAAACCCGAGGAATCACCCCCGGTGAATTCCACTCGATGTAATCAACAAGGTGAACGTAAGAGGAATCACCCCGAAGGTTCACACTTGAGGGGTTGCACGACAGAGTCATATCGGAAGTGGTTAAGGCGGAATCACCCTCGATGACCACAACCGAATAGCTACACTACAGGGTTAACATCAAAAGTGTTGTAGAGGTCTCACCCTCGGCACTTGATAGTAACCTAGTAGTGTCGAGCAACTAAGGGGAAAGTGATGTGCAGTGCCGGGGTCTGGTCTTCGATCCCGTTGATCGGGTCTTCTATGATGAAGCAGGGGCAACAAGGACAAGGTGGGGGTCACTAATGGATCACTAACCAACCTATACTAAGCAGTTTAGGATAAGCAGGTAGGTAACAATAGCATGTTACAACAAACAGGCTATGCAGCAGAATAGGAGCAAACAATAATAGTAACAAAATCTAATGCAAGCATGAGAGAATGGAATGGGCGATATCGGGATGATCAAAGGGGGGCTTGCCTGGTTGATCTGGCAAGGATGGGTCGTTGTCGACGACGTAGTCGATCACCGGGGCATCAGCGGCCTCGGGGTCTACCGAAGAGAAGAGGGGGAAGAAACAGTAAATACATAGCAAACCGAGGTAACACTAAGCATGACATGACGATACGTAGCGCTAAGCGTGCTCTAACGCGGTCCTAGACGTTATAGGTGAAGGGGGAATTCAATCGGGAAGGTGTTCCCGGTTCCGGACCTGTGTCAAACAGATGACCGGAGGGGGAAAGTTCCATGTTCAGCATGCTAGGGGCATGTGATAGATGAACGGACCGCATATTCGGATTCGTTGGATTTTTCTGAGCAACTTTCATATAGAAAACATTTTCATCTGAGCTACGGTTTATTTTCTATGAATTTTTAAAGATTAAACCATTTTCAAAAACTAATTAAAATAGCAGAAAAGGAATATTGCATCAGCATGACGTCATAGTGACGTCAATAGTCAACAGGACGGCTGACCGGTCAAAACTGGCATGGGGGACCCACCTGTCCTAGACAGTGGGTTAAACAGGGTTTAAACTAATCTAAATTTATTTGTAAAACTACTGGGCCCACCTGTCAGTGTCTAATTAACTAAACTAATTAGTTTTAATTATTAAAATGTTTTAATTAGAGGATTAAGCGGTGGGACCCGCATGTCAGTGGCTGGGGCCTGCCCAGTCAGCACGGTTGACCAGGTCAACTGGTCAACAGGGGGCTGAGGGCCCCACTGGCAGTGACCCAGGGGGTGGCCCCAGGTGTGCCACGTCGGCGGTGGCCGGCGGCTCAACACCGGCGACGCTAAACGCGGCGGCGCGGCTCGGATCTCGCCGGAAAACGGCCTCAGGTGACCATTTGGCGCGCGGCCTAGCGCGGTCGAACGAGGGAAACGATCCGCGTCGATCTACGACACTCACACGGTCTGAAGCGGACGGAGTCGACGGCAGCGTCGACCGTGGCGGCGCCGGAATTCGGCCGAGGTGCGGTACGCGGCCAGAGGGCACGAGGAGGCGAGCTAGAGGCTCGGGCGGCACTAGGGAGGCGCCCTGAGCACGTTGTCGTGCTTGCCCGGCCTTGGCAACGACTACAGCGACGGCGACTAGCTACACGGCGGAACCGAGCTCGGCCATGGCGGGCGCTGTGGCGACGGGATCACCAGAGGCCAGGGGAGTGAGGGGAGAGGATGAGGGGCTCACCGTGCGGCGCAAGAAAGGCCCTCGACAGGTTAGGAGCGCAGGGGAAGGCCGAATCGATGACAGCGGCGTCCGACGACCCGGGGAGGAAGAAGACGGGGATCCGGTGTTGCGGGGCTTGCCAGCTCGCGTTCGTGGCCGTAGTCGACGTAGCGGAGCGCAGCGGAGCGGCTGGTTATGGGGGAGGAGCACGAGGGGGGCGGTCGCCGCGGTGATGCGAGGTGGGACGACGGCGATGGTGCTCGGGTGAGGCGGGCGAGCGAGACAGAGAGGGAGAGGAGGAGCAGGCGGAGTGGGAGAGGGGAGTGGGTGGTGAAAGTGGAGGCGGGGATCGAGGAGGCGAGGAGGCGCAAGCCTTATCCCCTCGCTCGGGCGATGCCGGCGAGGCGGGTCCGGCGGGGACGGGCGCGCTCTACCTCGCCCGGTCGGAGGAACAGGAGGAGGGGGGGAGAGCGACAGGAAAGGGGGAGTGGGCCGGCTGGGGTGGGCCGACGGCCAGCTGGGCCTGTCTCTGCGGCCTTAGGCCCAGGGGATGGGGGGTTTTCCTTTCCTTTTTTTAAACAGCTTTTCGCATTTTCTTTTCTTTTTCTTTTAGCCAGTAAAGACTTTGCAAAAAAATTATGCCACTGGCCAAAGCAATCTCAAAGAATTAAAGTGCACTGCCTCAAAAAGGTTGGGAGGCTTTAGAAAAAGTTTGAAGATTTTATAAAGTAAAAAGGCATTTAAACTATTGTTTTAGCCACTGCTTTAATTGCTTTAGGCCATTTAAACACCTTGCAAAAATGTTGGTTCACCACCAATATTAACAAATGACTATTTGCCACAAGATGAACATTTTAGATCTCCTGTTTGACAAATAAGAGTTTTTGACTTTAGATTGGATTTGAATTTGAATCGGTGATTTGGATCAAGTGAAGATTAGCAACAGTAACAATGATGACAAGGCATCATTGGAAGGGGATTACTGTAGCATGATTCTTGGGGTGTTACAAATCTCCTCCACTACAAGAAATCTCGTCCCGAGATTTAAGGGGTGGAGTAAGGGGGGAAAGACTCGGAAAAGACAGAGCTTAACACAAGATAGTTATCTGGGGACTATCTCAGTGAAATTGGCAAACAAGCATCTCTCGAGTTGAAATTCAAGAAGGTCATCGAGAGCAAGGTAAGAAGGTGCAATAAAAAGCTTCAAACGGGTAGGCAATCGTTTGTTGCCTGAAACGAAGTGTGGAAGAGTTTTAGAGCGATGGGAATAAGTATTTTGTCTGATACTAGAATTGGTGATCTCTCAGAAGGTGACTCATGAATTACACACGAAACCAAGCGTGAGGAAAAACTTTTAGAAACAGGGGGGGTATATAAGAGAGTCAGGTTTCGATCATGTGGAACTGTGGGTTATGGGCCCACCTTGTGTGTTCAGAGGAGGAAAGTCAGCGACATCTTGCACGGATATGATAGCAAGGCATGTCATAGGATAGCATGTCAGTTATGTTGGCATCAACGTTGGTACCAAGGGCGAGGGACGAAGAGAACCATTTTCCTGCTCATTGGAACGAGGCGGACCATTAGGCAAAGTTCTTGTCCATCGGTGGTTACCAGAATATCAACAACAATAGTAACATGGTTTTTCTGTAAGAGTTGTACACCAAGATGTTTACTTAAGCAGAAGAATATTACTTCTTAGATCATATAGATCACAAGAAAGGTTAAACAAAACAATGGAAAGGAAAAGGTGATCATCATATTAAACAGAACATTGGAAAGGAAATGTGTTTACACACAAGAATTGGGAGTATATCCTTCCCATGGGGAGGCGGAGCAGGATATACATGATATGACAGCAAGTTCAAAAGCATTTAGATAAGGGGGGCGAGGGAAGAATCATGATATTACCCATACAACGGTGTTTGTATAATAGATCAAGAAACATTCGACAATGTGCTTCCAATGTTCTTGTTGATATCCGGAATAACTCAGTCATGCTTCAAGGTAGCATTAACATGGTGTTCCCAGTAGGGGTTGGAGTTGAAGATCACAAGAAATACTCAAAGAACAATTGCAGGAATAGCAAGGAGTCCAAGGTATAACCAAGACATGATCAATCATGTGTTGGAAAGAAGATAAGGGGGTAGTCGATGATAACTCAATTCATCGTAGGTCAAGGATGGTATCTCTCACCACGAATTCAATTGTCATTTCAACAGAAGTCAAAATGTTGATGCTGATCACGACGCCTTTATCGAGAGGCTCTATGAAGATGCCATCGAGGAGCGATGCCATCAAGCAAAAGGAATGATGAAGCAAAGGCTATTGGAACCATGGATACGACACAAGCTCGGATTCAAGCTTGTTGTTCAAGGTGGAATGATAAGATGATGAAGATCGACGTAAGCTTCGCTCATCGTCGAAAAGTTGTGCTCCAGGAATAAGGACCAGGTAGCACAGTTAAAATTTAGTACGATAATGATATAGTCGATCAGGCTAAGAATGATGTGACGGAGTATCACTCCAATTAAGAATTTACAAGAGGTAGTGCGAAGACACAATATCCTCGAGATAACAGGGGGCAATACTCGAGGTTGATCAGAATAGAGGTTGGACAGATGAAATGATCTGTAGAAGTCAAGTATTTTAACTTGTCCGGGAAATGGAATCAAGGAGAAAATATGACCGGAACCACGATTGAAAGAATCAATTTACAAATGCAAGATGAGCTTATACCAAGGGAACATTAGATTAAAAGAGAAGCTTACATGCTAAGGTCTACATCGTGTCTATGGGCATGAACACAAAGTTCAAGGTCGGCTCCCACTTCTTCAATGCATAACCTTTCATTTACTCCTCGTTTTCGATCAAGTTGTAGTGTTGAAATGTTATCTGGCAAAACACCAGAAGAGTATGACTCGTGAAAACTCTCTGGTTCACATGGATTAAAGAAGGCATAGGTCCAACCCATAGGGGCATCTTAGGAACATATACCACAAACTCCACGAGTAAAATAACACAAGCTCGAAGGCAGAGCATGGTTGAGAGGGCAGAGGATACAATTTACCAAAGGCAATGTGTATCAGGGGAAGAGCGCACAAAATTTCGAATATGAAGGAAACTGCCGGATAATAATCCAACAAAGGATTCAGCGGTCCTTAATGGATCTGATGTGAGTATCAGTACTCAATCAAAAGAAGGAAGGAATGCAAAGGCATTGGATTATAGAAACATCTGATTAATTCGATGCTTGAGTACAAAGGAGTTATGATTTCAAGTCGAAAGATCAGAAGCAGAGGCTCTGATCAAAAGATGAGTAAGTTGAATAGACTTAAAGGCGCACCCGGTAAGATTTAGATTGGGCAAGAACCAGCTCGTAACCGGAGCGATGTCAAAGCCGGAAAGAATTTTTCCAAGGATTAATTGATGATTGCGAATATTCGCTCACACGTTGAATCCATAGGAACAGAATGACAACCACAAAGAAGTTTAAAGAATATTGCTAGACATATGGAATTTATCCTAATGCAGGAGAATCAAGAGCAATAGGCTGTAAAGGATTTTCGGAAGATCACATAGTATTTCCAAGTATTTCGGAAAGCATATCAACAACTGGGGTTAAGCGGGTTCAGTGAATCATCCGTAGTGCAAAAAGAAGCCGCAAAGCAGAAGGCAAAAAGGATTCTCGAAACAACGGAGTACATCTTGTAATAATAGGAGCAACTGGGTATGAAGGTACAAGCGGCAAAGATGTTACTCATGGAGATTATCTGTGGTCAGGAACTGCAAGGCAGTGGGCACAGGGTCTCGAGAAACATCGAGGAGTATCTGCAAAATCTTCTGGCGAAGCAAGCGATCATTGGTAATGTCGGGGCTCTCCGGGAGGAAGCAGGTACAAGAACCTAATGTCAGAGTTAGTAAAATGTTTAACCTGAATAGAAGAGAGATCAGAGTCCCAGAGCATAGACGAGAAATAAAAGATCCTAATACCACCCAAATGGCGACGTGGGCCCGTAAGACACACAACCATGTTAGTAAAAGTTTTGTAGTGACTAGACTCAACTTCGGCCAAGGAGTTGGAAAGGGGCTACCTAAAGGCAGTCGGCTCTGATACCAACTTGTAACACCCTCGATTCAATCGTACAGTAATCATACACGCAAATGTGTACGATCAAGATCAAGGACTCACGGGAAGATATCACAACACAACTCTAGACACAAATTAAAATAATACAAGCTTTATATTACAAGCCAGGGGCCTCGAGGGCTCGAATACATCAGCTTGAATACAAACGAGTCAGCAGAAGCAACAATATCTGAGTACAGACATGAGTTAAACAAGTTTGTCTTAAGAAGGCTAGCACAAAAGCATCTACGACCGAAAAGGCAAGGCCTCCTGCCTGGGAGCCTCCTAACTACTCTTGGTCGTCGGCGTCCGTCACGTGGTAGTAGGCACCCTCGGGGTAGCAGCAGTCGTCAAAGGTGTCATCTGGCTCCTGGACTCCGTCATCTGGTTACGTCATCCGAGAAGAATGGAAAAGGGAAAAAAAGAGGGAGCAAAGCAACCGTGAGTACTCATCCAAAGTACTCGCAAGCAAGGAACTACACTACAGATGCAACATTATCAAAGGAAGGCTGTATAGGTGGACTGGGCTGCAGAAATGCCAGAATAGAGAGGAGGCCTAGTCCTATCGAAGACTAGCATCTTCTGGAAACCACCCTCTTGCAGCAAACAGGAGGGAGTAGAGTAGCATAAAGTAAAGTAGTAGTAGCGTTATCAACCTCGGCCAGAGATCCTTTCTCGACTCCCTGCGAGAAAGAAATCCCAGAGCCATACTATCCAGTTACCATCACAATCCATTACTCATCACCATCCAGTTCTCATCACAAGTATCCAGTTCTAGTTGTATCGATCGGGATACAACTCCAAGTGTCCGTTACCGTAGGACAGGCTATGCATAGATTAGTTCTTCCCTGCAGGGGTGCACCAACTTACCCACCACGCTCACTTAACTCCGGCCGGACACACTTTCCAGGGTCATGCCCGGCCTCGGCCAAACAATACGCCGCAACCCGACCTAGACTTAACAGAGAGGTTAGCACGCCGGACTAAACCTATGCCCCCAGGGGTCATGGGCCATCTCCCCGGAAACTCCTGCACGTTGCGTACGCGGCCGGTGAGCAGACCTAGCTACCTCCTTCAACAAGGCAGGCGCTTGCGCAGTCCAACCCGGCGAGCGCCACTCAGTCGCTGACGTCTATTAAGCTTTGGCTGATGTGTACGACACAGAACGCCCATACTATGCCCACATGATGGTTAGTGCTATCAGGCCAGAGGCCCCTCGGATCAAATATCCAAATCGTAGTGGATTAGGAACGCGCGGTAACAAGCAGAGACTCACGAAAGATGTGACCCCATTGCCCCGTCTCGAGGACTTGCGGCAAGGACTAAGAATGCCCGGCCACGCCTCGTAATTATCTCGCGGGCACCCTCCAGGTCAACCTATCTCCACATCACTCGCAATTATGCTCGCGCGGGCACCCCTCAGGGTCGACCCGTCTTTAGTAACATGGTTCAGTGTAACATAGTAACCAAAGTAACTGTGTGTCCAAACATCAAGGGGAAAACCCGAGGAATCACCCCCGGTGAATTCCACTCGATGTAATCAACAAGGTGAACGTAAGAGGAATCACCCCCGAGGTTCACACTTGAGGGGTTGCACGACAGAGTCATATCGGAAGTGGTTAAGGCGGAATCACCCTCGATGACCACGACCGAATAGCTACACTACAGGGTTAACATCAGAAGTGTTGTAGAGGTCTCACCCTCGGCACTTGATAGTAACCTAGTAGTGTCGAGCAACTAAGGGGAAAGTGATGTGCAGTGCCGGGGTCTGGTCTTCGATCCCGTTGATCGGGTCTTCTATGATGAAGCAGGGGCAACAAGGACAAGGTGGGGGTCACTGATGGATGACTAACCAACCTATACTAAGCAGTTTAGGATAAGCAGGTAGCTAACAATAGCAGGTTACAACAAACAGGCTATGCAGCAGAATAGGAGCAAACAATAATAGTAACAAAATCTAATGCAAGCATGAGAGAATGGAATGGGCGATATCGGGATGATCAAAGGGGGGGCTTGCCTGGTTGATCTGGCAAGGAGGGGTCGTTGTCGACGACATAGTCGATCACCGGGGCATCAGCGGCCTCGGGGTCTACCGGAGAGAAGAGGGGGAAGAAACAGTAAATATATAGCAAACAGAGGTAACACTAAGCATGACATGACGATACGTAGCGGTAAGCGTGCTCTGACGCGGTCCTAGACATTATAGGTGAAGGGGGAATTCAATCGGGAAGGTGTTCCCGGTTCCGGACCTGTGTCATACAGATGACCGGAGGGGGAAAGTTCCATGTTCAGCATGCTAGGGGCATGTGACAGATGAACGGACCGCATATTCGGATTCGTTGGATTTTTCTGAGCAACTTTCATATAGAAAACATTTTCATCTGAGCTACGGTTTATTTTCTATGAATTTTTAAAGATTAAACCATTTTGAAAAACTAATTAAAATAACAGAAAAGGAATATTGCATCAGCATGACGTCATAGTGACGTCAATAGTCAATAGGACGGCTGACCGGTCAAAACTGGCATGGGGGACCCACCTGTCCTAGACAGTGGGTTAAACAGGGTTTAAACTAATCTAAATTTAGTTAGTAAAACTACTGGGCCCACCTGTCAGTGTCTAATTAACTAAACTAATTAGTTTTAATTATTAAAATGTTTTAATTAGAGGATTAAGCGGTGGGACCCGCATGTCAGTGGCTGGGGCCTGCCCAGTCAGCACGGTTAACCAGGTCAACTGGTCAACAGGGGGCTGAGGGCCCCACTGGCAGTGACCCAGGGGGTGGCCCCAGGTGTGCCACATCGGCGGTGGCCGGCGGCTCAACACCGGCGACACTAAACACGGCGGCGCAGCTCGGATCTCGCCGGAAAACGGCCTCAGGCGACCATTTGGCGCGCGGCCTAGCACGGTCGAATGAGGGAAACGATCCGCGTCGATCTACGGCACTCACGCGGTCTGAAGCGGACGGAGTCGACGGCGGCATCGACCGTGGCGGCGCCAGAATTCGGCCGAGGTGCGATACGCGGCCAGAGGGCACGAGGAGGCGAGCTAGAGGCTCGGGCGGCACTAGGGAGGCGCCCTGAGCACGTTGCCGTGCTTGCCCGGCCTTGGCAACGACTACAGCGACGGCGACCAGCTGCACGGCGGAACCGAGCTCGGCCATGGCGGGCGCTGTGGCGACGGGATCACCAGAGGCCAGGGGAGTGAGGGGAGAGGATGAGGGGCTCACCGCGCGGCGCAAGAAAGGCCCTCGACAGGTTAGGAGCGCAGGGGAAGGCCGAATCGACGATAGCAGCGTCCGACGACCCGGGGAGGAAGAAGACGGGGATCCGGTGTTGCGGGGCTTGCCAGCTCGCGTTCGTGGCCGTAGTCGACGTAGCGGAGCGCAGCGGAGCGGCTGGTTACGGCGGAGGAGCACGAGGGGGGCGGTCGCCACGGTGATGCGAGGTGGGACGACGGCGATGGTGCTCGGGTGAGGCGGGCGAGCGAGACAGAGTGGGAGAGGAGGAGCAGGCGGAGTGGGAGAGGGTAGTGGGTGGTGCAAGTGGAGGCGGGGATCGAGGAGGCGAGGAGGCGCAAGCCTTATCCCCTCGCTCGGGCGACACCGGCGAGGCGGGTCCGGTGGGGACGGGCGCGCTCTACCTCGCCCGGTCGGAGGAACAGGAGGAGGGGGGAGAGCGACAGGAAAGGGGGAGTGGGCCGGCTGGGGTGGGCCGACGGCCAGCTGGGCCTGTCTCTACGGCCTTAGGCCCAGGGGCAGGGGGGTTTTCCTTTCCTTTTTTTTAAACAGCTTTTTGCATTTTCTTTTCTTTTTCTTTTAGCCAGTAAAGACTTTGCAAAAAAATTATGCCACTGGCCAAAACAATCTCAAAGAATTAAAGTGCACTGGCTCAAAAAGGTTGGGAGGCTTTAGAAAAAGTTTGAAGATTTTATAAAGTAAAAAGGCATTTAAACTATTGTTTTAGCCACTGCTTTAATTGCTTTAGGCCATTTAAACACCTTGCAAAAATGTTGGTTCACCACCAATATTAACAAATGACTATTTGCCACAAGATGAACATTTTAGATCTCCTGTCTGACAAATAAGAGTTTTTGACTTTAGATTGGATTTGAATTTGAATCGGTGATTTGGATCAAGTGAAGATTAGCAACAGTAACAATGATGACAAGGCATCATTGGAAGGGGATTACTGTAGCATGATTCTCGGGGTGTTACAGGCGCTGTTTGCCAAGACCGAGGACAAGGCAGAGGACAATGCCGGCTCCGACGAGTCCCCGCTCCGCTGGCATCAATGAGGCCCTGCTCCGCTGAGGCCCTGCGGCGCCAACAACAAGGAAGAGGACAACGCCGGCTCTACCGAAGCCCCGCAGTGCCAACAATGAGGCAGAGGACACCGTCGGCTCCGCCGAGGCCCCGCGGCGCCAACAATGAGGCAGAGGACACCGCCGGCTCCGCCGAGCCCCCGCCCCGCCAACAATGAGGCAGAGGACATCGCCGGCTCAGCCGAGACCCCACCCTGCCGGCAACGTGGGGGAGGATTTCCACCGCTCCACTAAGGCGCCGCCCGCCGGCAATGAGACAGAGGACATCGCCGGCTCCGCCGAGGCCCCGCCCCGTTGCCAACGAGGCCGCGCCACATAGAAAACGAGGAAGAGTAGAACATAGTAGGTCGCCGTCGCTCGGGTCCAAGTAAGGCCACCGCTGCTACCCTCCTGTTGAAGCCAAGCTAGGCGGGTTGACCATTGACGGCCGGTTAGCTTCTTGGCGGCGACGTGGAGTCGAGAGCTGCGCTGGAGAAGAACGCTGCTTCTACTTAACTACTGGTGCAGTTGGCTGACTGACACGTGGGCCCAATAGGCCACATCTCAGTTACGCAACTGCTCCTACAGTTAAGTCACTAAAGCTTCTGTTCGACTCAGCGGGACACAGGTGGGTAGCTTCGGTTAATTAATTATACCTCCAGCGCACCCCTTTTTAGTTGAAGAATGTATGAAATGTAATGAAATCCGGCATGTTTATATGAAATCCGACCATGTATGAATGAATTTATTTCGATTAGTTCGAATTCTTGTATCACTGGCATTTGATGAACATGCAAAACAATACGTACTAGCATTATTCCCAGGGTGATCACCTCGTTTGCAGCAGTTTCACATGTACTCCCTCCGGTCCTTTCTAGTCTGCGTACAAGTTTTGTCTGCAGTCAAAGTATCTCTACTTTGACCAATCTTATACAAAAAAGTATGCACTTTCAGAATGTGCCAAGTAAAAAGGAACAGAAGGAGTACAAAGAGTTTGAGCAGCTTTTTAGCATTTCTGTACATTGGAATCAAACACACAAGCCTGGCAATTCATAGAGAACATTCAAAACAATCGATGATTATGCATCTCAGCGACTCACATGTCAGAGGCAATATTTACTTCACAACTAAAGAATAAAGAAAAAAATTATCGACGCTGCTGACAGCAAAGGGCGTCCCATTCGAAAATATCAAACGCATATCTTGCTAAAATCAATGAGCAAAATTTAACAAGGTTGTCCCATTCCAAAATATCAAATGCCTAGGATTGTGGAATGGGTAGGGTTTGCCATCAGTTCGGACATTGACATGGCACCTCGCGCTAAATAAACCAGCTGTTCTTTTTCTGCAGTTCCACCAAAATCAACCAAATTCGCGCGTACCTTGTATGATTTCGCCCTTATATGTTGCAACGCCTTGAACTTATGGGCACCTCCTTTCTTGTGGTGGAAATGAATGATTCGATGTATTCATGAACATTTTGTGCAGTTCCCATTGAAATCAAGCTAAGCACCCCTGTTTGCACAAATACAAAAAAGTGATTAGTATAAAGCAAAATGTACTATGAATTGACAGTTTCAACATGGCCCAGAAAGAATCCTAGAACAACATTGTACTCGCGCATCACAACAAAAAAATGGAGATTTTTCAGTCCTTCTAAGCTGAAGTTAGTTTGGTCTTGTGGGGAGTAATGTAACCATCCTTCAACTGCTCCTTCTAATGAGAAGATAGACAGGGCTTCATCATCCTGGCATAATCGGAACTAGTCACTTCACGTACTCCATATTCTTCTTCAGAGGAAGATGATCCTGTTGTGCAAAGACAAGACGACTACTAAATGCTAGCATACCTGTTTGCTCGAAAAAAAGGAAAGGAAATATTTAAAACAACATAGATGAAGCACTTCTCAAGGACAATACCACTTTTTCATGACAGTTCTAAACAGTAGCACAACACCAATAGAGATGACAAAGCTCAATCATATGGATGAAATCCGTGGGCGAGTACCAACCTTTGTCAGGAGGGTGATTGTGTAGAGCATACAGATGAAGCACTTCTTCGGAATCATCTGTTGCTATCTACGGGGGTGGCCATGCTTACTATATACTCCTCGATTAGTTTAATCTTTCCAACATCTTCTTGTGCAGTTCCACTAAAACATATGGTATCTTCAAAGAAGATCCCTGTTTGTACAAGCAGAGATAATTACGTATTACATTAAGAGTGGCATCAAATCAGTGCTTAAACAATTGCTCGTTCCAGCCATAGCAATAAATTAAGATGCAAAACTATATCTTTACTTGTGTCATCACAGTTCCAGTGCTTTATTATAGCACCGTGAGTTGATTTTTGTTTTTCTTCCGCTTGTTCTTCCCCTTCATCACTTGGTTCAATAAGAAGACCTCTCATGATGCGGAATTCAAACAACTCACAAGAAGAAGATCTGAACCAAATTCGCCTTAATGGATAGGAAGTAAGATCTCCTCTTATGCAGTTCCACTAAGATCAAGCAATCAAGCAACATTGTCGGTGTGACATTTTGGTTGAATTGCACACAACACTCTTAAAACAAAAGTGTTTTGTGCAGTGCAACAAATGGTCACAATGGCAACGAGGTGAAGTAGATAACCCTGTTTACATAGAGGTGCAAAGGAAACGATTAGTGGTCAATAATGGTGGATGACACAGAAGCCAACAAAAAGAAGCATCTACCTTATCTAAATGGGAAAGAAAGAAAGACAGTAGCATTTCTCAAACGGTGGCATTGGTTAATATTAACATAGAGATTATATTAACAATAAAATTTGTTAAACATGTAAGTTGCTTTTAACTGTGGCATTGCATCAATTTTCCAGCGGCATTATTAGAGGGTGTTTGTTTACAGAGACATTTTGGTGTAGGGACTAAAAAAACTCCATGTCAGTCCCATCTAAACCAAATAGGAGGGACTTTTAGGGTCTAAAAGTGGGCATTTGGGACTAAAGAAAGAAGACCCCAAGGGAGTCTTTTTGGAACTTTTTCCAACATTTGCCCCTGCCACGCATCGCACCTTGTTTCTATTAGTTCATTACTAGGGGTAACATGGTCTTTTAGCATGTCATTTAATAACCTCTAGTCCATGTTTAGTCCCTGGAACCAAGCAGGTAGGGACTAGGGAGGTTTTAACCAAACAGGGCCTTAGATTTAACAACAGCTAATGAGTTGCACGGGACAGTGGACGCACCAGCACCATGTGCATCTACCGATGTACTGTGGTCATGCACAGTCTGTTGCAACAAAGAACAAACAACCAAGGAGCATATTTGTGTTGGTCCCAGTTTTGTTATCTTTAGACACCTTTCCCTATGTGAGCGCAACAAATCTAGTCCTGCTCAAACTCTACAGCCTTGTCCCTTCCTTTCCTTTTTGAACTAGTACTTTCGCCCCTTCCTTCCCTCTTTGAACCACGTCCTAGATTTATGCGATACAACTTTCCCCACTACTTTCTCCCATTCCTTTCCTCTTTGAACCACGTCCTAGATTCATTCTATACAACTTTCCCCCTTCATTTCCTCTTTGAACCATGTCCTAGATTCCTGCTATATACAACTTTTCCCACTACTTCCCCCACTCCTTTCCTCTTTGAACCATGTCCAAGATTCATGGTATACATGCAGCTAGACCAATGCATGTGGAGTAAGTAAAATATACCTTAAGGTTCTTGGGGCGTGGTTCGGTGGGCGACGGGACGGCGGCAAAGAAGAAGGGGTCGGAGGCCCTCCCGTGCCGCCGTTGGGTGGAAAGTGAACAGCTGTGCCGGTAGTGGATTCACTCCCTCGCCGATGGCGACATTGTTAAGCCTCCTTCCCTTCCCGGCGGACGGATCCTGCCGGCTCTTTGAGCAGCAGTGAGGGGAGAGAGAGGCCAACGATGTCTTGTTTAGATCTGGAGAGGGCGAGAGAGTGTGAAGAGAGCAACTACAAGCACTGAGGCTCCAGCGGGAGAGGGCGGGAGAGTGTGAAGAGAGCAACTACAAGCGATGAGGCTCCAGCGTGTATATATATACTGGAGAGAGAGAGAGTGTGAAGCATGCAAACCCTAGAAAACATTTTGACCAGTCAAAGAATCCTCTTGGCAAAAATTATGCTCGAGTGTAGTTATCGAACCCGAGACCTCAAGTTTGATGAGCGAATAGGCTAACCAGCTACACAACCTTCCCTTTATGTTCAACGAGAGGGAAATAACCTTTTATACATTCCTGCATTCGTGTGACAAGCATGTCGTGTTTTTGTGTGTGTGTGTGTGTGGGAGTCATTGGGATTTCAATCATAATCGTGTCATGTGGCTTTGGTTGTAAGACTATCCACAGTGGTGCCGAAATAATGCAGCCTTAGTCACCTTACCTGTCTCCATGTAGTACGTTGGGTCCCACCAGTCAGAGGGTGAAACAAACAAATTAATAAGAAAAATTAAAAGCGCCAGCGGTGTATCTTACCTCACACATCTCTCTACTGCTCGGGAACACTATCCAATTGATCCCTTTGTTCACTCACGTACTATTTTAAGTGAACCCTTATTATAACATGCACACAAATTTTGGGCACTTGTATTCAACTTAAGTCAGTGTGCCACCGTATCTCGTATACTTACTACTCCCTCCGTCTAGGTGTAATAAGTCACTTTAGAAGGTGCAACGGGACCAAGGTGCATGCATGTGCGTGTGTGTGTTTAACAGCATGTGTGTGTTAGAGAGTGCGACAGATCAACCTACTCCCACAGAGAGATGGTGTGTAGTGTACGATTTTAGCCGCGAGAGTCGGTGCATCCTCTCGTTTCCGGGCGTGTCCGGTAGGGACATGCAGACAGCTGCCATGCCCTCGCTCCTGACCAGCCTGGCCCACCCAAAGCCCCTCCATTATCCACGCGCGCTTCCCGCCTGAAACGGTCAGCGCTGCTCCAAAGAATCGGTGCCGCATTCATGCCCAGGCAGAGCGGACGCGACCTCTCACTAGCGCAAGAGTGATGGTTGCTTCTTCCGTCCAACTTAGTGCTGGGTCTATGTGATTTGACGGCTCATTGGTCTTTATTACTGAGGTGGTAGGACTGCTGGATGTCCCACGCTTTCGGCGAAAGGAGGTACTACTACTGAGTAGATTACAACTTTCTTCATTCTTACAGCGGAGGAGTACAAGAGCAGTGAAAACACGCAGGCTCAGTGATTACATGGCCCACCTCACACTATCACCGTGCGACACCTAACTCTTTACATAGTACTCCCTCCGTTCCTAAATATTACTAGATGAGTCCCTGCGCGTTGCCGCGGAACAACGGTATATCTCTCTGCGCAAAATTATGGATTTCATAGAACTAAAAAAACTCTATAACCGCATGACAAATGTGGTAGCCAAACTAAATAAACTCACATCATCATTTAGATCATCCCACGTAAGGAAAAAAGATCAGCCAACTCCTACTGCATAATGGGATTATATTTTTCTTTTTGACATGTTAATGGGACTTAAAAGCTCACTTACATGCATGCTACCGGTGCATGCTTGCATGCAGACATGTTGATGTGATTTAAAACCCACTCACATGCATGTGCCACGGTATTTCTGCATGCTTGCATGTGGCTTAGTGCGGATCCTCTCAACGTCTAGATCAGATGGCTATTATGGACTGATCTACTTCATCTAAAAGCTACATCAATTTTGATGATGTGGCTCAAGGAGAGGATAGAGAATTCCTAGTAGTGGGGGCTAGCTATTACTACTAGTAGATAAGTCTTTGTAGAGATTCCACTAGGCGAAGTACATACGGAACAAAATGAATGAATCTACACTTAAAATGCATCTATATACATCCGCACGTGGTTCATGGTGAAATATGTACAAAGACTTATATTTAGGAACGGAGGAAGTACTAGTATAGTACTACGTACTGTAATTTATCAACGATATAAATTTGTACAATGCTATGAAGCTTCCAGCTCCGGTTACATGTATCTTGAGTCGAAGGTTGCCCATTGCAACATTTCATCAAATACAAAGGAGACTAGCATGCATGCTATTGCATCTCAATGATTGACAAATCATAGCAAATATGTACTCCCTCCGTTCTAAAATAAGTGTCTCAACTTTGTGCAAACTTTAGTACAAAGTTGTACTACTACTAAAGTTGACACTTATTTTGGAATAGAGGCAGGTAAAGAAAAAAACGATCAATGTAGTCCCTAGCCCTTGAACCGTGAACCCTGACCAGGCTTCAATTTGCTGGCAACATTCGAGCTTCCTAATAAATGAAGTTTGCAACCTTTTGACCATCGGATCATTTTGTGCAGTTTCACCAAAATCGAGATGAGCATCCCTCTGGCAAAGAAATTGAAGAAACGTGATTAGAATAAGATTACTGGGACTAGTTGATGAGACATAAACTCATCAAAATACAGTACGTAGAAGCCAGTAGAGGTTTCCCTAAAAAAAGCCAGTAGAGGTATCAGGTATGTGAGGCGGCAAAGAAGTAGAGAAATATCCACAGGGAGTGATGTGGGCAGCTGGAGTAGTGGTGCAAGCCGACTGTAAAGGGAGTTGTACCTGAGGGACGTAGCTCAACCTTGAGGAGGGTGGCGGGAGGCGGCAACTGCCCACGCGCGACAGTGAGCAAGGGACGAAGGCAACCTCACCGGCTTTGTGAGAGAGAACGGCGGGGACCCCTGATTGGGACGTGCCGACAGTGTGTTTTCGCCGTCGGCGACGGCCACCGCATCTACACTAAGCATCCACCCCTTCCCCAAGCAGATGTGATACGTCGGGATGTTGGAGATGTGGCCACAGTCGTTTTGTGCGAAAGAGTTTGAAGAGAGCAACCCCAGCAAGCAATCGTGTAGGCTGGCCCGTCCTGACTATGTATATAGTGGAGCGCTCGCGCGTGTAGGAGTAAACTCCTCTCCAAAATATTAACCTTGCGATTGGCTCTTCGCCTCTTCAGGAAGTCGAGCAATAATGGTAGTGCAGTATATATCGTTCTGGCTATATGAGACCGAATGAATTGCTGCACGTCCACCACGTGGGCGAGGGTCGAGGGGCGAGGGAGAGTGCTACTACCTCCGTCCTGGTTTATAGGTCCCTTTTATAGTTTGTGCCAAATTTTGACTAAAGATTTAACTAACAAAATGTTAATGCATGTCAAGAAAAATTATCTCATTGGATTCTTATTTGAACATAGTTTTCAAAAATATAATGTTTGGTGACATGCATGAACATTTTCTTAGTTTAATCTATGGTCAAAATTTGGCATGAAATACAATGGGGACCAATAAACCCGGACAGAGGTAGTAGTACATACAGAGCAAAATGAGTGAATCTACACTCTAAAATACGTCTATATACATCAGTGTTTGGAGTATGTACTAGTAGTTCATATTGAAATCTACTAAAGGACATATATATTCCAAAAAATATGATATAATCTCTATAACCAAGGTAGTAGGGACGAGGAGTAAACGGAGGGAGTAGTAAATTTTTCTCCTCGTCCTGCGAGCCACCGCGCGCATGGGCGAGGGAGCGGGCGTAAGGCGGAGCAAGCTTCACCTCATCCTGCGAGCCATCGCGCCCGTGGGCAGGGGAGACGGCGTACTAAACAAGCTTCTCCTCGTTCTGCGAGTTGACGAGACACATCAAAAGTACTCCAGTGTATAGAGCCTTGCCTCTAAGGTAGGCCCCACATGGTTTGCCTCTTTTTTTAATTTAACATAACGTGTCAAGTCACAATTTGTTTTTTCACCCGTGGTAGATGATCCTCCCTCCACCAAGTGGAAAACCAGTACACGTGCCAAATTACCATGTGGGCTGCCTTTTTCGTACAGAAATGAGCTCCACCGTGTACCCACGCGGGTGTGGTTGGGAAAGAGACGGGAGTACATGCACCGTGCATGCACCTCTTCTCTTCGTGCACGTCCCCCACCTATGTGGGTGTGTGTGAGAGATACAAACCGCGTTCATGAGTGTTTTTTGTTTTGGGGTGGGGGTGGGGGGTGTTGATTTCGTGAATTATTTGTGGGAATATGTGTCGATGACATCTCAAACAAAATTTTGCATGCAATGTGTGTGAAATGGAGGCCTATCCATATCATACATAGAGGGTCAGGCAATCCATGAGAAGAGAGGGAGGGGGCATGGCTATCGATAGAGTCGAAGAGAGGATCAAGTGGGTGGGTGCGAGATCGATGAAGAGAGCCATCGAAATTATGTGTGTGTGCAAGTCAAAGATATAGCGCGACTGGCCTACCGGAACGTTAGAGGGCACATGTCAAGTTTGTGTGTGGCAGGGAGACATGACTAGAGCGCTAGATGTATCGGTGTGTGTGGGGGGAGGGGGTGGGGGAGGGGTAGGCAGAGGCCTAACTATAGAGGTAGAACGACTCGTATATGTGTTGAGAAGGAGAGACCCAGCTATGTCTTGAGGGAGATCGGTCGACATCCATACATAACTGAAGGACGGGAAATATGATGGGACAAAGAGAGAGAGAGGAGAGAGAGAGGGAGGGAGAGGGAGGGAGAGGGGTAGAGTGCTGGATGGGTGATGGAGTTGCTTCTCGGAGATGTTGGGAGGGGCCTACTAGACAAACTGAGGGTCGAACTGCAATGTTATCGATAAGAGTGGGGATGTGTTTCTATGTGTGCATGTGAGTGTGATCTGTCGGGACGCATCCATGGATGATGAAGGGGAACCATGTGTTTGGTAAGCAAACCTAACTAGATCGGTAGATCATCTGTTTTTTGTCGGAGGAAGGGAGAGACACAACTAATGAGGTAGATCGATCGACGTGTGGGTAAAAATGAGTTATAAGGACCTAGCTAGCTATATGTATAGCGAGAGATCGGTCGGTGTACGTCCATTTGTTAGAGGCAAATAAGGCCCAGCATGACGGATAGACAGAGAGAATGGAGCTAGGAGGTGGTGCGAGAGGCCCAACTACTAGCTAGGTAGGGGGAGGAGTGTGCGGTTGTGAGATCGATGAAAAGAGGGGCGAGAGTTTACACGTGTGTGTGACCGTATGAGAGACACGAGGCAAGGACACATAAAGGAGGAGATTGAAGGTGTGTGTGTATGTTGTAGGCAGGCATCACTGGAGAGGTTTATCGATCGGTGTGTGCTAGAAAGGAGCTGTGGAGACTCTGGGAGAACGACCTAAAGAAAAAAATGAATGTGCCCGGTGGATAGAATGCCGAGGGAGGGGGAGGGCGAGGAGGGTGTGTGCATGTGCACGAGAGAAAGTTAGTGGTAGCTTCAAAGGTTAGAGGATTGTGTGGGTGTAAGAGACTAACAAAGATCATAATTTGATATGAAAGCGGATTCATATATTTGAATAGGAGATCATAGTGTTTTAAACATTGCATGCATGAATATAGCGGTGATACACGTGTTGTGCACATGTTGTACCATAATGTGATAATGCATGGCATTTGCAACTCACAGCTAAATGCCGAACAATCTAAACCATACTATACATCAAACAATCTCACATTTTATTTGAATTTGTGATAATGTGTGGCGTTTGCAGCTTACAACTAAATATCGAGCAATCTAAACAATACTATATATCGAACATTCTCACATTTTATTTGAATTTGTGGTAACATGTGGTGTTTGCAACTCACATCTAAATACTTGTAGGCGTAGGGGGCGGGGCACCATACATAATGTGATAAACACATTATACATATGAGACATGGTTTAGATTATGAAGATCTAGCTAGAGCTAGAAATGTAATGTGATTTGAAATCAAAATAAAGTGGATTCAAAAAATCTAGTTTGAGTTCATATAGTACACATAGTTCATATGTAACTCAAGACTAATCATGTGGTGTGCTGTGAAGATAATACACAAACGATGGTTTAAATTGACAATAATGATGATTGTAGATCTTATTAAAACAGAGAAACGAATTCAAATGCTTTGAATTCACAACAATCATTACTGTAGATCTTATTCAAATTTAGTTCATATTGAAGCGGTAGTATATACGTTTGGAATGCACTAAAACGTCCATTTGAGTAGTAGGTTCCATGCATTATACACGTAGCGAAATATTTTAATTGAACATAACATGAATTCAAAGTTTTGAATGACATTTGTAGTGCGCATTGATTTGGTACAGTACACGTTAGGCTTGTCCGGAAATATTAACACACGCCTTGTTAGCCCGAAATATTTAAGATATATCTTTCTCTTGTTGTGCTCCGACAACTCCCTCCATCTCAACCAGCGCCTTGCTATTCCGAAATTACAACGCGCGCGAAAACTCCCACCTCCTGTGAAATCCCGACACGCGAAATGCCCGTGGCACCCCTGAACTGAAAGAACCGCCTCAAATCGGTGGGGGGTACTTTCGTAACTTACCCCACATTTCGGACAAGCGCGTCTCCAAGCCATGGTTCCCCACTGCCATCCCATCCGCCCACCCATTCGTACACCGAGACCGCGAAAACCCGCGACGAAACCCCACACCCTGCTCCGTCCGCCACCCAGCCGGAGCCTCTTCCCCGACGACGTCGTCCACAACAACACCTCGACGTCCCTCATCCACCGTACCGGATGAGGATCCGTCGTCGATCTCATTGTCCCGCCGGTTCAGCCACCCCGTCCTCCACCTCCAAGGAGCTGCCCCGATGTTCCCCTCGTCTTTCGGGCCACCTCCATTCCCACACCACCGTCTTCACCTACACCACCAGAAGAGCATCATCATCACCGTTTCCTCGGATGAAGCTGCGGCCTAATCGGCGCCACCAAAGAGGTTTTATACTAATCAATGCATTTTCTTCTTGATTCGATCTCACGGTGCTGCCGGCGCTCGGTTCTGAGCCGACACGGCGCGACTCCATCCACGGCGGAATCACCGGCCACTTCCTCCACGGTGTCGCTCCCTCGGCGGCGACATCCACATCAGTAGGAGCTGCTGCTGCTTTAGCTCTCGCTCGCGCTACTGCTCTGCTCTTGCTCTCGGTCCCCTGCCTGGTCTGCTCTTGCTATTGCTCTTGCTCGCGCTGCTTCTCTCGCTCTTGCTCTTGCTTGTGATGCTGCTCCGATTTTGCAACACTTCAGTCGACTAAATCGACTTTTGGGTCAGTCGATTTTCAAGGGGTGGGCTCGCCGAGGTGAAGGAAGAACCAGCCGCAGCGGGGAGGGGGGCTCGCTGGAGAGGTACCACACTATCTATCTTAGGGTTTAGGATGGGGGGGTGGTCGCCGGCGGTGGCGGGGCGTTGGCGGGGCGGTGGCGTGGGGATCGCCGGAGAAAAAGCTCGGCATGGGGGGGCCTAGAGGGATGGCTGTGGCGACGGTGGACCGGCGGTGGGGAGTGTTTTCGGGGCGGGCGGGGCGGCGCACCGCCGGCCGCGAGCGGCGGGGGGCTGCTGTTTGGCCGATGGTGGCTGGCGGCTCAGGGGGGTGGAGGTTGAAGATGAACCGCAGGCCCTTGATTTCATATCCAACGGCTGCAAAATTTACTGACAGAGATGAAAAAGTTAGTTGACCGACGTGTAGCCTCACCTTGCTAGTGTGTTCAGTTTTGACAGCAAAATTCAGTTTCGACAGCAAAATTCAGTTTCGACAGTTAAGTTCAGTTTCAACAGTTAAGTTCAGAGATGAGCGGCTAATGTATTTTACATCTAGCACTTTGTGGTTATGTATTTTACGTCATGTATTGGAGATGCTATTAGAATTCCACTCAGGTTAACGTTGTTCGTTGTCTCTCTTGTCCTGCTTCAGCCTCGGCGTCGTACAACTCACCGGAGCTGCTCCAACGACGAAACCCTCCATCATAGCGGAGCAGTATCTCGGGCTCCATCTCCAGACGCCTAAGATCTTCTTCCCCTCCTCCGACAGCAAAGTTAACCGGAGCATCCTCACCGGCCAGCCCAATCACGCTGAGATCGACATGGCTTCGCCAAAGAGGTTGTACACTTGTTGCATCTCTTTTTTACTCTACATGTTATATATATTGTCCACTGAGCACATGGATTTGTTCCTTTAGTGTCTCCTTGAAAGAAAAAAGTAGGAATTTTAATTTTCACTTGTCCTCCTTTTCAAATTCCTATTCATGAAGCACAAGACTAAGAGATAGTAGCATAATAGCATTATAATCGTACATTTTCTTGTAGTTTGACTTAATCTCACCATGCTTCTTTGCATCCTGTGATCTTCCAATTGTTGTGAATCAAACACCCAGATTGGCAAAAATCATGTGTTTTTAAATTCTTTGTTTTGCACGTGCATTCCTAATCTATTCCTGTCTATTTCCTATCCCTACATTGTTGGAATCCTCCAATTCAAACGAGCCCTTACAGAATTACTTCTCTTACAGATAGTTGTCAAAGAAAACCTTGTGTGGTTTGTCTCGCTCCTGCTGCGCCGTCGTCCACCCCAGCTCAGCTGCTCCAATGACAGAAGGGTCCAGCACAGCAGGGATCCGGCCTCTAGACTGTCTTTCACCGCCTTAGATCTTCTTCCCCGCCGCTGGCAGCCATGAAAACTGCATTACCATCATGCGAGCAGATGACCTCGAGGACTACACGGGTCCGCAAGAGAGGTCGCACTCTTTCTTGTCTGCTTACGTTATGCATCGCTTAATATTACATGCTACTTTATCGTCCTATTCACCGATTAGACTCTGAGTCAGCTCCAAACTAATGGTCAAACTTGAGTTTTTAAATGGAACTGAACATGTAGAGCAAAAGAGACGAGCCTTGCGTGGCAATAAAATTTCATGCAGACATCACTCCATGGTAGGTGCAAAGGCAGCCCCCCCTCCACGCATTTCGGATTGTAATCGAGAGGAAGATATCTGTTCTGAGGGGGATTCAGAAGGAGAAGACAACTCCTATTTCCCCCCTGAGATCTTCGCTCTAACTTGGCATGCTGATGTTGGTTATATCATGCATATGGTGTCCTGCATTGCATACTTTATACATCAAATATGTCATCTTCTTAGTTTAGAAATCCTTTGTGCGAATGCCATCTGTTTAGTTTATTCATCGTTTATGTGAATTATGCAACGCCATCTTGTTTAGCCAGGCATCATATATGTGAATTTTGCAATGCCATCCTGCTTAGCCAGTCATCTTATATGTATATTATATCAGGCCATCCTTTTTTTACCATTACATATTACATTTGTAAACAATGTTAGTACATTCAACTGCTCTTCGTGTGCATCAGCCATTTGACATGGTGATGGCAAATTCTAGAGTGAAAACAAGGTCTTCAGAGCAGACTATGCTATCTGACGAAGCGCATATCTCGCTGGTTACGGATAGCTCCTCAGAGGAGGATTCAGAGATAGATGACCAGTCCTATCCCCCCCCCCCGAGGTGTATGCTCTAACTTGGTAGGGTTATGTTGCTCATATCGTGCGTATGGTGTCTCGCATTGCTATGTCATTTGATTAGTTTAGACATGCTTTGTGTGAATGCCACCTGTTCGGTGTCTAATTACTATATATGTGAATTATGCATTGCCATCTTGTTGCAAGACATTATATATGTGAATTATACAATTCTATCTTGTTGCAAAGGCATTATATATGTGTATTATGCAATGACATGGTGTTTAGCCAATCATCATGTATGTGAATTATATCATGCTATCATTTTTTTGTATGACGTGTTCCATTTGTCGACAACGTTTGTATATTCAACTACTCTTCCTGTGCATCAGCAATTTGAAGTGGTGATGGAAGTATCTAGAGTGAAAACAAGGTATTCAGAGCAGACAATGCTACCTGCTGAAGCAGACATCTTGCTGGTTACAGAGAGCTCCACAGAGGAGGATTCAGAGACTAATGACCAGTCATATTTCCTCCCTGCAGTCTATGCTCAAACTTGGCAGGGTTAAAATACCCATCATGCATGTTGTCTTGCATTGCTTAGTTTTTACATCATATATGGATTGCCATCTGCTTACTTGCTTACCATATAAATCATATATTTGAATTATATCATGCCATCATGTTTACATAGTACATACACATCATTTATCTGAATTATGGCATGGCAACCCATTTAATAAAGACATCATATAGTTATGTCATCTCATCCTGTTTAGTGTTTACAGTCATCATATTTTGAATTATGGCATTCTAGCCGTGAATGTATGTGAATTATGGCATGCCAACCTATTTAATAAACACATTATATAGTTATGTCATGTCATCCTGTTTACATAGTCTCATATTTTGAACTATGTCTTTCCATCTTTTTTACTTAGCCATCATAATGTGAAATTGTGTCATGCTATCCTGTTTAGTTAGCCATCATATATGTGAAATTGTGTCATGCTATCCTGTTTGGTTAGACAACATAAATATGAATTATTTCATGCCCTCTTTTATTCCCCACTATCCATTGCACCTGTCTATCATACTATGTCTATACTTCCAATTACTTTTCTTGTTTATCATCCATTTGAATTGGAGAGCGTGATGGCTGTATCTAAGGGAGTAACAACACAGTCTTTAGAAAAGATAGTGCTACCAGTTGATCCAGATAGAACCACGGTTGTACTTGCCCAAGGACCAGATCCACCACACATAACCCAGACTCTCACAGATTGTACCCCTACCCAGTTGGACAAAGAACCGGCTACACCCCTTCTAGCCCCAACCCCGGCATATAGTAACCCAGTTCCAGTCGACACAGCACTGTCTCCACCACAGAGCACCCAAACACGAGCAGTTAGTAAGGGAACTGCAGTGCCCAAAGCATGAGGACCACCACTCCGAATCCCAACTCAACGCTTAAAGAAGAAGAAGATTTGTTCTCAGGTTAGGTTCTGTAGCTATGGTTCATACTCCTTTGCTCTTGCATTACTGTATTTACTCATACCAACTATTTTCAAATTTGAAGGATGGAATTGAAACTCCAATGGTGCAACAGGTATGTTTTAAACCTGTTTCTTTAACTGGTTTGCTGTTGTAACCTGCTCAATGTTGATTTCAGTTTCAATTGAATAAACAGTTATGTTCTCATGTCATGCACATTACAAGTGTTGTTATTGCTCTATAGTTACCCACCTTACATTCTGTCTATTCTTCTTTGTCTTGAACAAATATTATTTGAACTGTGTCTCTATCTTGATTTGGCAACAAAAACTAGAATGATATAGACCATAAAGTGACCATGGTACATAGATATATGTTTGTTTCATGCTGTTATCCTGTCCACTTTACTACTGAACTCATTTACCAAAATGAGTTTCATATACAACATGGTAAACATGTGATGTGTCTGCTTGTTTCTCTTTTAGAATGCGGACAAAATATTGGAGAACAGTACCGCGTTATCCAATTGTAAAGGAAGTAATGCAGATAAGGTTCAAGATAGTGAGACATCCCTGTTGGTCTCCAAGAAAGCTGATAAAAACTATCTTGACGACAGTGAGGGAACCCAAAAGTCCTGTCTTGATGTAGTGTTCGAGTTACTGGCCACTACTGCTGGCACAAGCTCTTCGAACTCGCTGCCTGAATCAGTTCATCTTCTTGAGTCTCAACTTCAAGTTGAAAGACATCGATCAGATGTGCTGTGACAGGAAGCTGAAGGACTGAGGAAGTCCCTGCAGAATTCAGATGCATATTTTCTGGTGCAACAGCAAGCGCTGGAGGATTTAAGCACCAAACAAGAGAAAGTTAATAAGCTTGCTAAGCATCTTGCCAGCATTATGGGTACCCAGGATATTGTTTCTTGAGATCTTCTGAAGTGGTTTCAGTTCTGGATTTGTTTTGCTGCGGCGTTTATTTGCGTTGGTCGCCAACTTTGACAACCAGTGTATATGATATGCTGCTTTGTTCCCTATATTTGCACTGGTGGCGAACTTTGATGTCCATTGGATGTAATATGTGTAATAGCCGTGATAGCCTAGCATTAGTTGCTTGCTTATTTATTTCCTTGTTGTCTTGTTTATTTGTTTGCTTGTAGTCATTGCAGTTCTTTTTCCATGGTTTGCTAGTGGCTGCAACAACCTATTTTTTTAAAGTAGGCCAGAATAACCATGGGCTAATATTTACTGTAGTGACACTGGGCCTCCTACTGGCCATAGACAACAGTGGGCCTTCTATGGGCCGTCGAAACAATGGGCCTCCTACAGGCCGTAGAAACAATGGGCCTTCTGCGGGCCGTATCATCAATGGGCCTTATACGGGCCGTATGATCGATTGGCCAAACATGAGCCAAACAGACCGCATTATGGCCATAAACGGGCTAGAGTTGGAATCGTCCGTTCATGGGCCGACCATAACGGGCCATCTTTAATAGGCCGTATTTGATGACGCTATGAAAACGGCCCAACGTATTAATGGACCACAAACGGGCCGACTGTAACCACAGGCTGAATTTGGCCCACAAGCAGAAAATGACAGTAACGGACCGTAAGTAAACGAATGCTAGAAATAAGCCCAAGAATAAATGGGCTCTGAGAAGGTCGAAAGATAACATGGGCTGGAAATGGCCCAACGGAATAACGGGCCGTTAATGGGTATAAAGTGATACACTGTTCATTACGGGCCAGTTTCACCACGGGCCGTTAATGGGTGTAAAGTGATACACTGTTCATTATGGGCCAGTTTCACCATGGGCCATTAATAGGCCAAGAGTTACATAGGGCCTCATATGGTCCGAAAGACGTCATGGGTCATACATGCGCCAGAAGTGAAAACGGGCTGGAATCATATTGGATGGCCCAGATGACGCTACTGGGCCTAATTCGGATAGGGCGTAACGGGCCTTGGGTTAGCGGGCTGTAAATGGGCTATATGCGAACAGGCCGTTAATAGGCTTTCCATGGGCCGGCCCGCCACCTTTTGACCAAGTCAAACGGGCCGGGCCGCCACCTTTTGACCAAGTCAAACGGGTCGGCCTTTTCACAGGAATGGGCCTCTGTTGGGCCGTGCCACGTGTCGACGTATCATAGGTGCCTTCCGTCGAATGAGTGGATGACATCTGTCCCAACGATGAGTCGGCACGTGTTTCCTCCAGCCAATGATGATTTTACACATGGAAAATCCCCATTGGTCGGGGCTGTTAACGGGTTATCGGATCCAAAACCCGACCTGAGAGCTTAACGGCGTTTCGTTATGGTGGATGCCACATGTTGGTCACCCTTGACGAAAGCACTTCTGTGACACACGATTTATCGTCATGGAAGTTGACACTTCCGTGATGATAATTTTGGTAATGTCATGGAACACTTCTACGACAGCACATGTATGACTATGTTGATTCTGTCATAAATTTGTCATGGATGTACATGCATGATAGAAAATGCGACCTACTATGACAAACACGTATCATCACGGAAGTGTATTTTTTTGTAGTGCATGCCGGGTCATCTTGCTTTTTCAATGACATGCGGGGATCGCATGTGAATAAAGGGCATCTCCAATGTTGCCATGACCGCAGCTGACTACCCTGGCACATCAAAACCCTCGTCCCTCGCGCCATCGCGCGGTGCGTTCCCAGCCGGCGCCAGCTGCCCGCATTCATGTCGTCCATTCGTATGCCGTCGCTAAGAGGCTCGATGCCCGAGGAACCAACTCCGGCGACTTAATGACGCACTCGGACGCTTGGCCTCACCAGAATGCGCTACTTAAAGCGGCAACGCCTAGCTAACGTCCACACAATAGTGCATCGTCCTCCTACCTGGCACCACATCCGCCATGACCGCAAGTGCGAACGCTCTGCGGGAGAGCTTGTCTTCGAGGATGAAGCTCGAGGTCGCCGCCCTCACTCAAGTCGCCTCTTGCGACGCAATAGAAGCGTAACCGGACGCGGACGCGACCGCGCAAGTAGTGGCCACGCTAGCTGCCGACGATGGGAGCACCGTCAGCCAAGCGTCCTACTTCCCACCGTCCAACATCCGGCACCACCGAGGTCGGGGACTCCTCCGAGGATGAGTAGGGCATGGGAGGCGGCAGGGCATGGTGTGCCAACTGGCCGGTCTATATCCCGTGTTCTACTCTTCCTCGCCGGAGATCGCACCTTCACTTCATGGGTCTTGAACCCCGCCACCGTACATAGAGATCGCTGATGGACGACGGAGGTCGCCGCCGTAGAATAGGTTTAGGGTCAGGTTTCTTTAATTTTTCTGTCCTATAAAAGTTCGAAATGTAATGAAAATCTGCCATGTTTGCATTAATCTCGGCCGCTGTATATAAACTTTCACAATAATATACATATTGTAGGAGTACTAGCAAGATGCCCATGCGTTGCACAGAAGATCAAGATCTTGTGGGAGAAAAGGATGAACGAGTGAAAGCCTTATCTGCAAATGTGGACAGGAGTGCGGGTAAATTGTCATAGTTTCCTTCCTATCCGTTAGATATAGATCGGACGGCCTATATTGCAGGATGACAGGCACACCATCATCACCAACTCTGCTTTTTATTGAACCGAGACAAATCTAACATGCGAAGTAAAATAAACACATAGGGTCTATACATACACAAATTATCTTAGGCACTCCAATAGTACGTCCACTACACATTCACGCATTTCACATCTTTCTACATCTACGGGAACCTACGAAAGGGTTAACGTAAATTGCCTCTCTCTCTCCTCCCCTGATTTTCATGGTGGTGGGCCCCTCCCTCCCCCCAATCTACAATCAACAGCTCACACATTTCACATTACGTTAATTATGTAACTGGGATTACATAGGTGTAGCATTACTCGTCCTAAAAAACCCAACTAAGCCAACCTCCCAGCATATCGCGCGGGAAAAGACCCGGCCGCGCCGTTTTAGTCGTGATTACCGGATTACTAGTAGTAGTATCGATGGATCATGCGAAGCAACAACAACAAAAATTTTGAGGGGGCAAAGCACCTAGTTTAAAAGGAAAAAAGGCGGTACACTCACAGCACTCCTGTCACGGTCGCATTGCACCCCACACACGTTCGGTCCTGCACACGGCTCACGCAAACGGAACGCGCTTCGGCTTGCCAAACTCCCCCCGCCCACCGCGCGAAAATCCTCCCCCCCACCACGCGAAAAAAGGCGGCACACTGACACGTGGGACTCCACTTGGAGAAACCGACCATGCGCCAAACTCCCCCCGCCCACCGCGCGAAAATCCTCCCCCCCCCCACACACCCAAAAATTCCCCCCAAACCCGATTCAACCGCCCTTCGGCCAACTAGCCAATAATATTCCCCAAACCCCACTCCCCCCTGTCCCCCTCCACTCCATTTGCTCCGCCAAAGCTGCCCTCCCAGCCGCGCCGATACATCAGCGCCGCGGTTCGGCGATCCTCTCGCTCCCACAGTACGCTCTCGTAGACTGCCGTCCTCTAGCCGCGCCGCCACCTCTGGCTACGTTCTTCTGGAGGCGAACAGCGGTCAGCGCCGCCACCGCTAGCGATGTTCGTCTAGAGACGCACGGCGGTCAGCTTCTCCCACGGTACGCGCATTCTAGACTGAGGCCCCGTTCATGTCGGTGGAGCGTTGAATGTTAGCTGATAGATGCTGTTAATCTCACTGTTTGCCGAAGTAGTTTACTGTCAATATGCTCTGCTTAAGAAGCTTTCTTGCCCTGTTCTACACTCAATTTGCTTAGCTGAGATGGCATGCCAAGGCCAATTAGTTTCTAAAATATCCTGCCATATATTTATTGTGACGTAGATTGCCATGGTCTAGTAGCCAATCTGTTAGGTGAAATAGCTCTACACCATTTTATACTCGATCTTTGTTGTTGCGATGGCCTTCGATAGTTAGATGGTTGTGTGCTCGACCTCATTGACTGCTGAAACGGCCTGCCATAATTTAGCACTCAAATATGTTTGCTGAATTAGCTTTACATATATTTCGTTACTTAGATCTGCCCATCCAAATATCTTGCCATAGCTTTAGACATCGACCTAAGTATTCTTTTTCTGGACTTCATAAAAAAGCATATATGTTTTTCCTGTAATATATAGTAGAAGAACTAATTTGTATGTCTAACAGATGGACAGGACTTGGATAACTTCTGCTCGAAGATTCTCCGCTGCATATGTTGAGGGGGTTGAAAACTTCATGAACTTTATCAGAGCTGAGTATGGTGGTCCGAAATCAGTTGTGCTCTGCCCGTGTAGCAGATGTATGAATTCAGTTACAAGACCCTAGTCAACTGTGCAAAATCATCTATACTTGTATGGGATGTCGGTCACATATACTAGGTGGGTTCATCATGGTGAAGTTGTGAACGTCAATGTTATTGACTACGTGGAAGTAGCAGATCACCATCTTGATCTGCCTGATGCTCAGGCGGAAGAGGAGGAGGAGGAGGTGGTGGTGGCGGAGCTAGTGAGTTTGACCAACATTGAAACAATACTACGAAATGCTCGTGCATTCCGTGAACTTTCACCTGCAGAAGAAAAACGGTGGGCCCGCATGTTGGAACAATGCAACATTGCTATCACCCCAGGAAATAAGCTGTCAGTATTCTCAGCTATGGTCACCTTTCTTCAGGTGAAGACATCTGAGCGGATGACCAACAAATCATTCGATGTGATGTTGGTTGCTTTCCGCAAATCCTTCCCAGATGCGTCTGAGCTGCCACACACCTACAGTAAAATGAAGAATTTCCTTCGTGAAGTTGGAATTGGATATGATATGATCCATGTTTGTAAGAATAATTGTGTTCTGTTCCGGAAGGATTATGCCAACTTAAGTGAATGCCCGAAATGCAAATCATCAAGATGGAAAGATAGCGATGCTATGAAGAGGATTCCTCATAATGTTCTTAGATATTTTCCAATTACACCAAGATTGCAGAGGTTGTTTCATGATGCTGAAACAAGAGAGGATGTACTATGGCATTCTAGGAACCAGGAATACAGAGATCAGAATGTAATGAGCCATCCATCTCATGGTAGTGAGTGGAAAAGCTTCAACGATAAACACAAAGAGTTTGCTGCTGACCCGAGAACCATTAGACTTGGCTTAGCTTCAGATGGATTTAACCCATTTGGCCACCAGAGCGCCACATATAGCATGTGGCCAGTGCTTGTTATCCCTTACAACATGCCTCCAAATGTCTGCACCAAAGAATCAAACTACATGATGGCCTTGCTCATCCCAGGTCCAAAAAGTCCTGGAAAGGATTTTGATTTGTTCATGGAGCCTCTTGTGGAGGAACTTCAACAGCTATGGAAGGGTGTTCTCACTCGAGACCTATATAGCAGCCCACCAGCTGATTTCTTTCTGCGTGTTGTTGTAATTTGGTGCATCCATGATTATCCAGCTTTGGGCACTATGTCAGGGCAAACGACACATGGTTACAATGCATGTGTTTGCTATGACAAGAATCCGCTGTCATACGCAATACTTAGCAAGATCTGTTACATTGGACACCACCGTTTCCTTGCCAAGGACAAGCCGCATCCTAGAAAATACCGAAGACATGTGTTCAATGCAAAGCATGAAAACCGTGATGCGCCAAAGAGGCTCACCGCTGATGAGTTGCAAGTGGAATTAGAGAAGGTCAGGCATATTACACCAGGAAACCATCCTGGTAATGGTAGCGGGAAAAGGGAGCGTGGCACGGTAGAAGAGAGATTATTGTTTACCCGCAGGTCCACTTTGTGGGACTTGGAGTATTGGAAAGATTTGGATCTACGGAATAATCTTGATGTGATGCACATCGAGAAAAATATATGTGACAGCATTATCAGCACACTTCTTAACATTGAAGGCAAGATGAAAGATACCTTAAAATCTAGGATTGATTTGACACACCTGGGTATCAGAAAGGATTTGTAGGTGCAAGATGAAGGTAAACCATGGGATATGGGACCAGCTATGTACGTCTTGGACAAGGTAAAAGAAAAGAATTCTACGAGGTCCTGTCACGTGTGAGATTCCCACATGGATTTGCTTCCAACCCTGAAAGGAGAGTCAATGCAGATGGAAACAAGGTACAAGGGTTGAAAGCTCATGACTGCCACGTCCTACTTCAAAGGGTTTTACCTGTTATCCTTAGAGGATTGGGCCGCCCTGACTTATACAGAGCAGGTGCAGAGTTGGGACAATTCTTCAGGGAACTCTGCAGTACAAATATCAGGATAGATTCTTTGGAGCATCTTAGAGACAAGATACCAACTATCCTATGCGACCTTGAGAAGATATATCCTCCAGCCTTCTTTGATGTGATGGTGCATTTGGCTGTTCATCTACCTGGTGAGGCACTACTTAGAGGTCCAGTACAGTATGGCTGGATGTACCCTATTGAAAGGCGGCTAGGCACTTTCAAAGGCTATGTTAGGAATAGAGCTAGACCCGAGGGTTCCATTGCAGAGGCCTACATTGCTACAGAAGCGTTGACATTCTGCTCAAAATACATTGAAACAACTGATCAGCTTAGCAAAGAGGTGGGTGAAGACAATCCCGGGCTCACTGTTTTCAATTATTCTGTTCAAGTTACAGGGAAGAGTCGACAAGAGGACAAACCTAAAGATTTGGACAAAATGGTTTGGTATGTGTTGAATAACTGTCCTGAGATACTATCTTATATCAAGTAAGTGTAGTACTGCAGCTTATACATCGTAATCTACTAAACTTGCAGCACATTCTTATATATTGAGATGTTTGACGCGATCACTATGTTGTGCAGCATCTACAAAGAGGAGTTACTGCCGCAAAATCCAAGAAACATTGACAAACTGGTTATGGCAGGATTTGCGAAATGGTTCAAGAACCATGTAAGCTTTTGAAGTGCACTGTCAGTTTTTTTTAATATATTGAGTACATAAGATGATCAGCTTGTCTATTTTCTAACCATAAGTTAAGAAGATGCGGGAGGATGGGCAGGCAGTTGATGATGCCCTTTACTCACTAGCAATGGGTCCTGATACTCGGGTAAGACATTATGAATCTTGCGTTGTTGGAGATGTGCGCTACAACACCCTTGCACGAGACGAAGGCAGGAAGACACAAAACAGTGCCATCATGAGCACGGATACGTATGACAAAGAGACAACTGAAATGTATGCTAACATAATAGACATTATTCAGTTGCACTATATCTCCAGTTTTGAGGATCATCGGTGTGTGGTTCTGTTGTGCTGTCGTTGGTATAACCTGTTTTCCAGGATCGCAAAACCCAGAGCTGATGATTATTTCAAATCCATCAATGTCAAGGCGGTGTACCAGACTAGTGAGCCTTTTATTTTGGCAAATAAAGCAACACAGATATTTTTCTTGGAAGACACATTTGCTCGTAGCGATGACTGGAGAGTATTGCAAAGGCTTGAGCAGAGGAATTCGTTTAATGAAGTTGCACAACAAGATGATGCTTACACTGCTCCTGATGTACAAGATAACACAAATGTTCCTAATATCTTTGAGAACCATCATGTCAACCACGCCAGCGAAAAGATTGCCTGTCGTGCTGTGGACATACAAGAGTTGATCAAGAAGAAGCCAACGTTCGAGGACGTTGAGGACGAAGAAGAAGATGACACCATGGGGAATTACGATTCAGACTGATACACATGGCGAAGATGTTGACACTGCTACTGCGGATGATGATTACATTGCTTTTGTCGTATTTGCCTATCAGAAGACGTTTTTTATCTACTATGTGAAATTGTGTTTGCTATGACAACCGAAACCTGATGAACATGTTGTTTAGTATTTTGCTGTGAGAACATCACTTGTTATGTATGTTGATTTGTGTTTGGTGATTGTATGACAACTAAAACATGATGACATTGTTGTGTAGTTGTACTCATATTTGGTTGTGAAACTTGAATTTGATGACATAGTTTGCTGTTGGACTGCAATTTGCTCGACGTATTCGAATGAGAACGAAGCTGACCCGACAAGGCCTCTGCTATTTATTTATTTATATGAGCAAAAGGGGATACCCCCTGATTTCTGTTAATAGAAATCATTAGGTGTTCACAACACTACGCCCATCCTGCTACACAGGTTTCATTCATTACTAGTTTCAGCAAAGTGCTCATGTCGTAGCCACTGAATACATCACGAGTGCTACATACACTGCAAATAAAGAGACAATCATCCTACAGAGCACATCAATTTTGCCCATTATCTTCACATGCTATGTCATCTCCTCATTGCTGTCAAGGCCGTTCAGCAGCTGTTGTTTGGCCATGATCAGAGGAACTGCATCTTTAACCTTCTGCTCTGCATCTTCCTCTTCTGTTGTTCCTTCAGTTACTTGTCCAACACCCCAACCTGCTGGTATTGGGATTCCTCGGCTAACCAAATAATCAGCATAGTTTCATTCCCCCACATTAGCAACTTACCAGAAATACAAATCACATGAATCTTCCCGTTTCTGCACGAATCAAATTCGAAGATCATCAACCAAACTATTAAAAAAATCAGCAACTGAAAGCAGCAGAACAACACTTAAACATATTATTCCCCCATGATTCGGGCATTTGTAGAAGACTCTGCCAGGGTTGCGGATTGTGGTTGAGAAGCGACGGATGACTCTGCGTGATTTGCAGCAGTGGCACCACACCAATGGCAGCGGGTTGCGATGAGAAATTGGCTGCGGTGCGCATGCCAGCGGGGGTGTGATGAGACCCACACGCGATGGTACGGGTAGCGACTTGGCGCATATCTGGTTGTTTCATGCTGAAGAGCAGGTGGACGAGCAGCCAGCGGACATGGTTGCTGCGGCTAGAGCTTCTGGTGCTAGGCAGAGTAAGTAGAGAAGAGGAGAAGCGAATGTTGGATATGTCAGTTTCATGACTTGTAGAGTAGCATAGCACCATATATAGAATATAGTCATAGTCTAGGTTTGGATTCGAACCAGCTACAGGAGCATGTCTTTCTTTTTTTTAAAACTCGGCAATGTCTCTTTACTAGTACACTAGCTTGTTCTGTACGCCTTCCCAAGTCTTTGATTTTCTTTCCCTTTCTTTTGCGAGGAAGGAAGGAGGAAAAAATTGAGAGTTCCTCGGACTCGAACCCAAGACCTCTTGGTTGAAAACCAAGGGTGCTAGTCACTTATGTGGCGAATGTTCCCTATAAGGAGGACGGCAGACGAACGCATTTTCCTCACAGTTTTCTTCCTATATATAAAAAAGTATGCTACTTGGTGTCCGCTTAGTCAAAAACGATTGTGCCAACCTTGACCGTTGGATTGACATTCAATGTCTGTCGTGTTTCTTCAGTCTCTTCTTCCTCGAGCCGCAAAAGCCAAACCAGCGCCGGCGGGACCACCTTGCTCCCGCCTCCCACGGCTGGCTGTGATCTTCCCTGGCTCTTGTTCGTTCCCGCCCGAGGCCTCACCATCGTCCTCCGCCTTGGTTCGCTCGCCGCGGTGCCGCCTTCCGGTGTTGTCAACATGGTCAACAACCGAGAGGAATAAGGAGATGACTATACATGGTGAGGATGACAATAGGGACCCAGCAGCGCGTGCAGTAATTTTGTTTTTTCGGGATGGAGAAGGGTATCAACTGGGTTGTGTGGGACCCGTGGCCCGTCTAGCCCACGCTTTTATTTCATATGTTTAGCACATGACCAGCCCAATTTGTTTTTTTCCTTTCTGAAAAATGGCTAGCCAGCTATTTTGTTTTTTGCAGAATAACCAACATAGGCCTACTTGCTTTTCTACGCCCTGCTCGGCTGGAAATCTTTCAAGACGAGGAGGGATGCATTTTTCCTAGAAAATGGGCTATAAGTAATAAGAAATGGGCTATAAGTAATAAGAAATGGGCTTTAAGTAATAAGAAATGGGCTATAAGTAATAATAAATGGGCTCTAAAATGAAAAAAATACAACAAACACGCAATTAGTTCCAAAATACTGTTTTCTTTCGGATTTTGATATTTTAAATTTCATTGTTTTTGTGCGGGTAAAATTTCATTGAAATTAAATTAAGGTATATTTAGATTTAAAATTATTTGAAACTGGCTAGAAATTTCGGGTTGTATGCTGTTTGGGATAGATTTGGAGGCTGACTTGTGGGTCTACTAGGTTGACGTGTACTTTGGCTTTGTCAACTTAGTCTACAAACGATTCTAGCAACAGTGACAGTTGGATGTTAATCCAACGGCCGTGATGCTTCTTCAATATCTGATCTTCTTGCTCTAGCCGCCCAAACCAGCTTTGGTGGGACTGCCTGCTCCCGCCTCCCGTGGCCGGCTGTGTTGCCGCACAGGCCGCATCGTCCTACCCTACTTCATTGCTGGCTAGGCCATTCCTCTACTCACCCACACCTCCTGTTATTTTCCGGTGACGGCAGCCGGACCAGTAAACCCTCGTACTCCCCACCGCGTGGGCAACCATTGTTGAGTCTTCCCCGGCTCCGTGTCATTCCCTTCCTAGGCCTCGTCGTCATCCACCGCCATGGTGCTCTTGGCGCGGCCTGGTCAACATGGTCAACGAACGACATCCATCGGTCGTGGATTGTACGCGCAAAATAATGATTCCTCCACCTGACAGCTGGGACCCATCGGAAGGGCCTCTGCATTTCGCGAAAAAAACGTTCCCCCCGCTGACATGTCGGAACCATCAGCTATATCTTCGCACGCAAGGAAGTGCCTCCTTATTATGCACAAAAAAATGAATACCCCCTGCTAGCTGGGACCCACCATAGTGGAAGGATGACTTGTGGGCCAACTAAGTTGACGGGGACGGATGGCTTTGTCAACTTAGTCAATATGAATGATTCTAGCTCCAGTGACCGTACGATGTCCATCCAACGGCCGTAGTGCTTCTTCAACCTCTGGTCTTCTTGCTCCAGCTGCCCAAAGCAGCACCGGTCGTGCCGCATGCTCCTGCCTCCCATGGAGGCTGTGCTGCCACGGAGGCCTCACCGCCCCCTACTATTCCCACCGCTGGCTAGGCCCTGCGGTGACGGCAGCCTCACATCACAGCTGAACCAGTGAACCCTCGTACTCCTCTCCGCGCGGGCTTCCACTGTCGCGTCTTCCCTGGCTTCGCGTTGTCCCCTTCCTAGGCCTCGCCGTCGTCCACCGTTGTGGTGCTCTCGATGCGGCCTGGTCAACGTGGACAAGGAACGACTTCCATCGGACGTGGACTGTACGTGGAGAGGCTGATACCTGGGTCCACGGCCGCAGCAAGGAAGTGCCTCCTTATTACGCGGAAAATAATGATTCATCCACCTGACAGCTGGGACCCACCGGACAGGCCACTGTATTTTGAGGAAAAAACGTTTCCCCTGACTGCTAGGACCCACCAGCTTCATCTTCGCACGCAAGGAAGTGCGTCTGGAAAAAAAACGATTCGCCCCCCTGACTGTTGAGACCCACCAGCTACACCTTCGCACACAAGGAAGTGCGTCCGGGCAAAAAAACATTTGCCCCCCTGACTGCTAGGACCCACCGGCTACATCTTCGCACGCAAGGAAGTGCGTCTGGGCAAAAAAATAATTCACCCCCCTGACTGCTGGGACCCACCAGCTACATCTTCGCATGCAAGGAAGTGCCTGACAGTCGGGACCCACCTGGTCGAAGCGTACGTAGCGTGGTCATTCTGGTCGCGAACGTGTATGTACATATGTACTGGTGGATGTAGAGGTGTGCACGTGTCGTAGTAGAGGCGCGCACGTAGCATGTACACATACATACAGCGGCAAGGGTGCAAGAAAGAAAATACAGCCACGTATGTGTACATACGGGCGGGGTCTCGAACGCCTACTCGTGCATACGTACAGCGAGGGCTCGTGTACATGGCTGGGTCGGAACGGAGAAACAGCGTCGTCTTCGTGTTCATGGGGAGGCAACGGAATGCATCGTGTTCATCGGCAGGCAACGGAACGCGTGGGAGCCAACCGGCTGGGTCGGAACAGAATGCGTGATCGTGTTCATCGGGAGGGCTTGGACGGAACAGGCGATGGAAACAAGGCCTGGCGTACCGTAAAACAGAGGAAACGGACTTGTGTTCGACCGGGCACATTCGAAACGGGATCCTGTTCATCGGGAGGGCTCTGGCGTACCGCAAAACGGAGGAAACGGACCTCCTGCGGTCGAAATGGGGGTCCTGTTGATCGGGAGGGGTGTGGCGTACCGCAAAACGGACGAAACGGACCTCCTACGGTCGAAACGGGGGTCCTGTTGATCGGGAGGGGTCTGGCGTACCGCAAAACGGACGAAACGGACCTCCTACGGTCGAAACGGGGTTCCTGTTCATTGGGAGGGGTGTGTCATACCGCAAAATAGGACTCCACGGGATACTGTTCATCTCCACCGTTGACCTCCTCCAGCCTCCACGGGCTACCGTTGACCTCCTCCAACCTCCACGGGCTCCTGTTCATCCAGCCTCCACCGCGCGCTACTCCACCAGCTACTGTTAAACCATCCTTCCACCGTCTACTGTTCATCCATCCCTCCACCATCTACTGTTCATCCAGCCCTCCACACCACGGGGTCCTGTTCAACCACCCCTCCACGGGCACCCCTCCACCGTCTACTGTTCATCCAGGCCACCACACCACGGGTTCCTGTTCATCCCGAGGAAACGCCACCGCTCACTGTTCATCCAACCCCCCCCCCCCCCCGCAACGGTCACTGTTCATCCCAGAGGTAGCATCGATCGGCTTCAGTTAGTAGCTGTAGCGAACGAATCGCTCGATCGGGTTCAGTTAACAGCCATCGATCGATCGCTAGGGTTCAGTAACGCGTAGCCTCCAGTGCAATCGCTCGGGTTCAGTTAGAGCCCAACGCCTCGCTCGGGTTTAGTTAGAGCCAACGCCTCGCACACATGCGCGTACATGTACGAGAGAAACGCGCATCGCTCGGCCCCCGACCTCCCACCGTAACCGGCAACTCCCCGAAATTTTCCTCGCCCTTGCTTCTACCACGGTTTTTTCCGTCATGGACGGCCCAAAGAATGTCATGCAGCTGCGTCTCCGGCCCGCCCAGGACGAAAAGCCCATTTTCTGTCATGATTTTTTGTCATAGAAGTAGCAGCCCACCACATCTATGATGATACTGGGTTTTGTCACAATTATCGTCATAGAAGTGTCATATGTATGACATAAAAAAATTTCGTTCGTCCCAAAATGTCACGGATGTGTCTTTTTTTGTAGTGAGGGCCGTCAGTGTCTTTGGTTGCCGGCTTCTCCGCCGGCTGCTGGGGTCCGCCGGCTGCTGGGTCCCGTTGGCTACCAGGCTCTCGGCCGACAGGTAGGGCTTGCCGCTTGTGGGTCATTATCGGTGTCAAAACCGGTGGATCTCGGGTAGGGGGTCCCGAACTGTGCGTATAGGCGGATGGTAACAGGAGACAAGGGACACGATGTTTTACCCAGGTTTGGGCCCTCTTGATGGAGGTAAAACCCTACATCCTGCTTGATTAATATTGATGATGTGTGTTACAAGAGTAGATCTACCACGAGATCAAAGAGGCTAAACCCTAGAAGCTAGCCTATGGTATGATTGTTGTTCGTCCTACGGACTAAAGCCATCTGGTTTATATAGACACCGGAGAGGGCTAGGGTTACACAGAGTCGGTTACAATGGTAGGAGATCTGCATATCCGTATCGCCAATCTTGCCTTCCACGCCAAGGAAAGTCCCATCCGGACACAGGACGAAGTCTTCAATCTTGTATCTTCATAGTCTTTGTAACGCCCCGAGACCGACGCTCCAGAAGACTTCCATATTTTCGTGATCACCGTCTGTTTCATTTGTGCTTGCTCTTTTATTTTATTTTTTGCTTTGCATCATGTCATCATGCCATCATGCCATTTAATTTTTAGAAACTCAACTAAATAAATTGTATGGATTTTTGGTCCATTTAAACCGAGGGAACTCACATGTTGGCTTCTCTTTATAACATACCCTCCCGATATTTAGGGAGCTATATTATAAAATATTCCATTGTTTCGGAAATCACCATAACACACTTGCAAATAATTCTCCATGCCGTTGTTATCTCAATTCTTGTTCTCCAACCTTGCCCGTATTTATTTCATCATTTTCCGGAGCTCCACCAAAAATCCGAACATTTTTGGACCTTCCTTTTATCAAGTCCTAGTTCAAAACCATTTGAATTAAATTCAAATGAGTTTGAATTTAAATCTTGCAATCATGGCCTTTCTATTTTTCTTGGACCAAACTCATTTTTGTGAGTCCATGAAATTATCCGCACGCCCAAATTCTTGTCCACTCATTTCTTTTCTCTCCTTTTCTTTCTTTGCTTTTCTGTTTTTAGAAGAGTTTTGAAAAGAGAGGGAGTGGAGAGCCCAGCCGCCTCCCTCTTCGCTGGGCCGGCCTCCTAGGCCCACCAACCCTCCTGAAGCCCAGCCGCACCGATAACCAGCCCTAGCTCTGTCCCTCGATCCCTCTCTTCCCCTCGAACCCTTCCTCCAGCGCCGCCATCTCCCTCGCTCTCCCGATCCCCATCTCACTCTCTCCCTCTCGATCCCGCGCGCCTCCCTCTACAGCACCAGGCCGCGACCGCGCCTCCTCCTCGCCAAATCCTCGTCGCCCGAGTGCTCGAGGAGAGGAGCCCCTCGAGCACCCGCGCCCGCATCCGTCGTCCGCCGCCACCTGGCCCGTTCGTCCGCCTCCTCGCGCGACCATAGCGCCTCACCGGACCCGGGAAGCACCGCCGTCGCCTGCAGTCGCCGGCGCCCACAGCTCCTCGCCGGACCCGGTCCCGGTCCCCATGCCCTCCTCCCTCTCCGTGCGGCTCCCTCCCCGCGCCTCTGCTTCGTGCCTCCCGAGCAGTGCCGGGATGCTCTTCCTCCCGCTGCGTCCAGGAGCGCCACCACCAGCTCTCCGCGCCGCGCTGTTCTTCCTCGCTGCCGGCATCCAGCCTCCCCGTGCTCGACCCCAGCCTTCTCTGCTTTGCCTTCTCGCCGGAGATTGCGTCCATGTCGTCTTCTTCACCTCCTGCCCGAGACCCACCTTCGGCCTCGCCATGGTTCGCATGTACTAGCTCCGTCCGACAAGGACGTCGCCCGCTGCCTTTCCTGTCGTTGCCAAGACTAGTGAACACAGGGACACAAGACCGCCTCTATGGTTTCCTGTCGACAAGTACGTTCTTCAAGCCTGGCAAGTACCTGGACGCCCGATGCCTAGAACGCCTACCGTCGACCCCGTGGACGTCAAGTACCTCTACGAACCGTGTACCATTACCGTCGCCATGTACCACTACTTCCACTACCGTCGTCATGTACAACTACTTCCCACGACGACCCGAGAACGTCTACTTCCTCTACATCGTACCGAACTCGATCCGCCTCGAAAACGCAGGCTTCAAAGGTATAACCGCCGAGAACGACCGCCGTGGACCGAATGCATGTGTTGAATGAGATGCTCGAGTTTTGCACCGTGATCGAATCGTCCTTGCGATGCCCCTCTTTTGCCGTGCCACCGTCCCGTGGGAACCCGGAAGCCGGGATCACCCCACCATCTTGCATGACACGCTCACGCCTCCTTTTGCACCGGTATCTCTGTGAGCTACCGGAACCGATATGTTGCCATGGCATCATTTTCGGATTCGTTGCTATGGCACCCCTTTCTTCCACCACGGTGATAAATGCTTCATAACATGCTCATGTCAACATTTTCATAAAATTGCATAAAACTTGTATATGTCATCCGCATCATGATAACAACATTTAAAATGTTTAAAATTGTTGCTTGCCTTAAATTGCTAAATGATATGGGGATTCTCCGGAATTGTTGTTTGTTGCTTCCGGCCTCATTTAACCTTGACTAGATAGGTAGTTTTCATTTGCTTCACCCTCTTGCCATGCTTAACAACATTTAATATTGTTGGGTACATAAACGGGATCAAACTAAATAACTTATCGTGGTGTTTCGTCAATATGCAGTTGCATATTGAGCTCCATTTAATTTGTAGGATTGTTTGTGCACTTTGCCATGCCATGCCTCATTAAACCGGACATGCATCATACTTGTTTGCGCATCATGCCATGTTTATGTGATGTTTGTTTACTATGTTGTTTGTTTCTTTCCGGGTTGGTTCTCTCGTTAGCTTCGGTTTCGTTCCGGAGTTGTGAGGATTCGTTCGTCTTCGTCCGTTTGTCTTCTTCATGGACTCTTTCTTCTTCCTTGCGGGATCTCAGGCAAGATGATCATACCCTCGAAATCACTACTATCTTTGCTATGCTAGTTTGCTCGCTCTTTTGCTTTGCCAATGCTATGATGCCTACCATTTGCTTGTCAGCCTCCCAAATTGCCATGTCAAACCTCTAACCCACCATGTCCTAGCAAACCGTTGATTGGCTATGTTACCGCTTTGCTCAGCCCCTCTTATAGCGTTGTTAGTTGCAGGTGAAGATTGAAGTTTGTTCCTTGTTGGAACATGGAGATGTTGTTCCTTGTTGGAACATGTTTACTTGTTGGGATATCACAATATATCTTACTTAATTAATGCATCTATATACTTGGTAAAGGGTGGAAGGCTCGGCCTTATGCCTGGTGTTTTGTTCCACTCTTGCCGCCCTAGTTTCCGTCATATCGGTGTTATGTTCCCGGATTTTGCGTCCCTTACGCGGTTGGGCTATAATGGGAACCCCTTGATAGTTCGCCTTAAGTAAAGCTCTTCCAGCAATGCCCAACCTTGGTTTTACCATTTGCCACCTAGCCTTTTCTTTCCCTTGGGTTCTGCAGACTCAAGGGTCATCTTATTTAACCCCCCCCCCCGGGCCAGTGCTCCTCTGAGTGTTGGTCCGAACTGGGCAGCCTGCGGGGCCACCTCGGGGAAACTTGAGGGTTGGTTTTACTCGTAGCTTGACCTATCTGAGTGTGCCCTGAGAAAGAGATATGTGCAGCTCCTATCAGGATTTGTCGGCACATTCGGGCGGTGTTGCCGGTTTAGTTTTACCCTGTCGAAATGTCTTGTTGTACCGGGATACCGAGTCTGATCGGAACGTCTCGGGTGGAGGTCTATTCCTTCATTGACCGCGAGAGCTTGTCATGGGCTAAGTTGGGACACCCCTGCAGGGATTTGAAGTTTCGAAAGCCGTGCCCGCGGTTATGGGCAGATGGGAATTTGTTAACGTCCGGTTGTAGAAAACCCAAAGTTGACCTTAATTAAAATACATCAACCGTGTGTGTAACCGTGATGGTCTCTTTCCGGCGGAGTCCGGGAAGTGAACACGGTGTTGGAGTTATGCTTGACGTAGGTTGCTATAGGATCACTTCTTGATCATACTTTTATCGACCGTGCTTTGCCTTCTCTTCTCGCTCTCATTTGCGTATGTTAGCCACCATATATGCTAGTCGCTTGCTGCAGCTCCACCTCATTACTCCATCCTTCCTATAAGCTTAAATAGTCTTGATCTCGCGGGTGCGAGATTGCTGAGTCCCCGTGGCTCACAGATACTTCCAAAACCAGTTTGCAGGTGCCTATGTTACCGTGCAGATGACGCAACCAAGCTCAAGGAGGAGCTCGATGAAGATCTTGCCCTTTGTGTTGTTTCGTTCTAGTTGATCTGTAGTGGAGCCCAGTTGGGGTCGATTGGGGACCTTTGTCGCATTTGGGGTTCTTCTTTTATTTTGGTTCCGTAGTCGGACCTTGATTGTATCTGGATGATGTAATGCTTTATTCATGTAATTGTGTGAAGTGGCGATTGTAAGCCAACTATGTATCTCTTTCCCTTATGTATTACATGGGTTGTGTGAAGATTACCTCACTTGCGACATTGCTTTCAATGCGGTTATGCCTCTAAGTCGTGCTTCGACACGTGGGAGATATAGCCGCATCGAGGGCGTTACAGGTTGGTATCAGAGCCTTCCCCGACCTTAGGAGCCCCATTGCTTGATCGTTTTTAGCAGCCGAGTTGTGTCTAGAAAAATGTTTTGAGTCCTTAGGAATTATATATCGGAGAGCTTAGGAATTCTTTTTACTTCCCAGCCTCCTCATCGCTCTGGTAAGGCATCCTGACATAGAGTTTTGACTCTTCTCTTCTCAAATTTCACTAAATTTTTTTTAGGATCACGCGGGTATCTTGGAATCGTTCCGATGGTTTTATGATGAGAACATTGTCTTGGTGCCTCCTGTCAGGGGTTTAGTGGAAGTGTCCCGGGGAGTTGAGCTCTGAGGTGTTGTCGTCATAATTTTATCGTTGCAGTTCTGGAATACCTGAGTTTAGTACGCCGACATCGAAAATCTCTTTTATGCAATTGTTGGTGAGATAACCCCGATAACCCAGTACTGAGGTGAGTACGGGAGTATTGCCATGACTTGTATAACGGATGCTTTTCGAAGGTTGAGGTAGACGATTTCCGAAGGTTTCTTGGTTATGTGTTGAAGGATGGATACAGCTGGATGTAGGATTTGTTAGTTTTGGGTGAGATATTATGCTTCCCCTGTATCCCCAACACCTGATTGCATAACCTGAAAATTTCGGGAGTTTCATAGGTGGGAATTCAAGTAGCTCTTGGGATATCTTTCCGACAGATGTATGATTTGAAATTGGGGTTCGACGTCTAGTGGTCCGCCTATTCACGGTCGATTTTACAGTGGTCTCGTTGTGTCTTAAAGAGTCCTTGGCTATGCCGACTCGGGGACGCTTCGTATGTCATGTGCACTGCCTTGTACATGATGGTGCTGTACGATCGAGCCCGTGTAGGCCCCACCACGAAAACTTCAGACGAAATCTCTATCATATGTTTGTTCCGGCTTATTTTGCAAGCCAATCCTTTGTTTTGTTTTGAGTTGTGGTATTCGAGTTGCTTCGAAGTCAAATGTTGATTCCATACCTTTTCCAAATGGTGTTCTCATATTGCTATGTGAATACTAATCCTTCTTGATCATCGAGATTGTCTTGCCAGTCCTTTTCAACCAGTGTGTCTCTCTTCAAGTGGATCCGTTCACGTCAACATTTGCAAGATCATTTATCACTTCTTCTCAACGGTGTTTGTTTCATCCGTCTCCAAGTTGCCTTTGTTTTTTCCCGCTCACCCACCCTTTTTCCTCAAGGACTAAGATTTCTTTACCAAGTATCCTTTTATTTTTGTGAAGTTTCTCCATTCTTTTCCGTCAATGTTCTTACCCGGTGGTTCTCAAGAAGATGTTCTAGTAGTTCGTCATTCCTCATTCCTCTCTCTTCTCCGGTGGATTCAAGTCAAGTTTTGTTGATCATACCTTTTTCCTCATTTTAATGTCTTCTCATACCGGTGCACCTCATATTCATTCACTTCTCGCTATTTGTTATTCCGGAGTGCTCAAGATATCTCGAAGATTCGTGTTTCCACTCTGCATTCGTTCAAGCTCTTTCGAGATTGGTATCTCATTCAAGTCATTTAATTCAACCGGTGCAACATCTCTTTTAAATCTTTTCAACGGTGTTCTTTTGAGTGGGCCTTAACCCACAGGTTTTTTCCCAGGATCTTACCTGACTCTTCTATTTTCCCAGAGCTATCCTAAATTCTTCTCCAAGTTTGACGTAAGAATGAGTTATCATCAGTCAAATGCTTTTCTCCAAGATCTTTCAAATTCTTTTCATAGTTGGCTCAACCTCTTCGCTTTTGATTCTTCCGGTGTGCCTCAATAATTCTTGGTGGTGTTTCTCGTTGTCATTCTCATCATTTGAAGACCGAAGTAGAGTTTCTCTTTAATCTTGCTCTATTCTCTTCAAGATTCGTGGTTCTAGCGTTATGCCATCCTCTCATAGTTGTTTTCGATTGTCAGAATTCTTTTCACTCATCCGGAGTAATTCAGAGTATTTTCTGTCAGATTATCCGGAGCCCATCGTCTAAGATTGATTCAGTCCAGCTTTCAACTCCCATACTCTAAATCATACTGGTGCTCCGTTCAAGTGATCTTTAATCGGCTCATGATCTCGCCGTTCTCATGTATCTAAATCCTCTCAAGCACCTTCGTTCATTTGCTAATTCTTACCGGTGATGCACCCCTACTTCGATCATTTTCAATTCTTACGGTGGTTCTTTCAAGATCTCTCTTCCTTGTTCATCATATCAATTCATTTGTTGTTCCAATCCTACCGGTGGTTCGTTGAAGACCTTCTCAAGTTTTGATATATCTCTTTTAATCCTTTCTACGAGAATAAGTAGTATGCCAAATCCATTGATTGTCATCAATTTAATTGGTGAAGGATAAGCATAACATAATTCTTATTCTTGTTCATCCAAGTGATTAATTCTTTATTCCGGAGGCCCTTAAAATTCTCGGTTTCATTTGTTTCATCTTCTCTTTTTCCCAGAGTTCCAAGCTCTAATTATCACGGAGATCCGTCTAAATCATTGCAAGGATTCACCTTGTGTTTTCAATTTCTCTTTCTTTTCATTCCTTTTGTTTACCGGAGTTCTTCATGGAGGTTCTACATGATGGTTCATCAAGGATTTAATTCCCTTCTCAAAGTTTTCATCGAGATTCTTTCCTAAGGAGCTCAAGCTTTCTTCATATGGTAATCCGGAGTGCAATTATTTCTACCATATTTTGGAGGTGGTATTATGTCATTCTTGATAATTTGAGTTCATGTTCCATGATTCACATGTTGTTAAGAATGAGTTATTTTTAAATCCATCAACCTCGTTGTTGGAGTTATCTTGTGTCATATTTCACCTAAAAGCCTTCCATTGGGAATGTTGCTATTTGTGGTGCTTGCCAATGATCCAAGTTATCTCTTTATCATCTTGGTGGAAGAAGTTTTCATCTCTTCGTTGATCTCAAGAAAGCAATTGTTTCCGTTAGTGGCCGGTTGTCACCTCATAATTTTGAGATGTTTTCCATAAGCCCACTACAAGCTTATTCGTTTCGTTGTTAGTTTTTCCCAACAACCCCGTTGTAACCTTCTTGGAAGGGTGCTTTCCAAGCTCAATTGTGGCAGAAGTTGCCATTTCCCCCTCCATTCTGTTATTCCAATGACCTATCTTCTATTCTTTCTTCCGGAGGCATTGTGACGTTGCTCTTTTCTCTCACCATCTCGATTCGTGAGGATCCTGTTCTTTTCTTGCTTATCCATTTAACCGGAGTGTCATGTTTTCATTCGAGTTCTCTAATCTTATCAAGTTTTCCCTCCTTCCTCAACTGGAGAGCTGTCTGAAATCCTTCTTACCCATTGTGCCATTCTTTCAATAGTTCCGGAGGCAGTGTGTTGTTGATTTCATCAAGTAACATCCCATCTTCTCAAGTTCATGTTCTATTCCTTCCATGTTCAACCGGAGTACTACCCGAATTCTTCCCCTCTCATCTTGTTTTAACCGGAGTGGTTTCGAATTCTATCTTGTCCATTAAACTCTTGATTCATGTCTTTGCAACCTTCAAGTTCTCGTAATGTTCCTTGTTCCTTTTTTTTTCTAACGGATAGTTTGCAATCTCGTTCTTCTCCGTTGAGTTCTTTCTTTCAACTTTTCAACCTCTCAAGGTTCTTTGGTTTCACTCATTGGTCGAAGAAGCAACTTAGTTTTACCTCTTCTCTTCCTCTTCTGTTTCTCTCCGGTGCCATCCTAGATCTCGGGACGAGATCCTCTCATAGTGGTGGAGTGTTGTAACGCCCCGAGACCGACGCTCCAGAAGACTTCCATATTTTCGTGATCACCGTCTGTTTCATTTGTGCTTGCTCTTTTATTTTATTTTTTGCTTTGCATCATGTCATCATGCCATCATGCCATTTAATTTTTAAAAACTCAACTAAATAAATTGTATGGATTTTTGGTCCATTTAAACCGAGGGAACTCACATGGTGACTTCTCTTTATAACATACCCTCCCGATATTTAGGGAGCTATATTATAAAATATTCCATTGTTTCGGAAATCACCATAACACACTTGCAAATAATTCTCCATGCCGTTGTTATCTCAATTCTTGTTCTCCAACCTTGCCCGTATTTATTTCATCATTTTCCGGAGCTCCACCAAAAATCCGAACATTTTTGGACCTTCCTTTTATCAAGTCCTAGTTCAAAACCATTTGAATTAAATTCAAATGAGTTTGAATTTAAATCTTGCAATCATGGCCTTTCTATTTTTCTTGGATCAAACTCATTTTTGTGAGTCCATGAAATTATCCGCATGCCCAAATTCTTGTCCACTCATTTCTTTTCTCTCCTTTTCTTTCTTTGCTTTTCTGTTTTTAGAAGAGTTTTGAAAAGAGAGGGAGTGGAGAGCCCAGCCGCCTCCCTCTTCGCTGGGCCGGCCTCCTAGGCCCACCAACCCTCCTGAAGCCCAGCCGCACCGATAACCAACCCTAGCTCTGTCCCTCGATCCCTCTCTTCCCCTCGAACCCTTCCTCCAGCGCCGCCATCTCCCTCGCTCTCCCGATCCCCATCTCACTCTCTCCCTCTCGATCCCGCGCGCCTCCCTCTGCAGCACCAGGCCGCGACCGCGCCTCCTCCTCGCCAAATCCTCGTCGCCCGAGTGCTCGAGGAGAGGAGCCCCTCGAGCACCCGCGCCCGCATCCGTCGTCCGCCGCCGCCTTGCCCGTTCGTCCGCCTCCTCACGCGACCACAGCGCCTCACCGGACCCGGGGAGCACCGCCGTCGCCTGCAGTCGCCGGCGCCCACAGCTCCTCGCCGGACCCGGTCCCGGTCCCCGTGCCCTCCTCCCTCTCCGTGCGGCTCCCTCCCCGCGCCTCTGCTTCGCGCCTCCCGAGCAGTGCCGGGATGCTCTTCCTCCCGCTGCGTCCAGGAGCGCCACCACCAGCTCTCCGCGCCGCGCTGTCCTTCCTCGCTGCCGGCATCCAGCCTCCCCGTGCTCGACCCCAGCCTTCTCTGCTTTGCCTTCTCGCCGGAGATTGCGTCCATGTCGTCTTCTTCACCTCCTGCCCGAGACCCACCTTCGGCCTCGCCATGGTTCGCATGTACCAGCTCCGTCCGACAAGGACGTCGCCCGCTGCCTTTCCTATCGTTGCCAAGACTAGTGAACACAGGGACACAAGACCGCCTCTATGGTTTCCTGTCGACAAGTACGTTCTTCAAGCCTGGCAAGTACCTGGACGCCCGATGCCTAGAACGCCTACCGTCGACCCCGTGGACGTCAAGTACCTCTACGAACCGTGTACCATTACCGTCGCCATGTACCACTACTTCCACTACCGTCGTCATGTACAACTACTTCCCACGACGACCCGAGGACGTCTACTTCCTCTACATCGTACCGAACTCGATCCGCCCCGAAAACGCACGCTTCAAAGGTATAACCGCCGAGAACGACCGCCGTGGACCGAATGCATGTGTTGAATGAGATGCTCGAGTTTTGCACCGTGATCGAATCGTCCTTGCGATGCCCCTCTTTTGCCGTGCCACCGTCCCGTGGGAACCCGGAAGCCGGGATCACCCCACCATCTTGCATGACACGCTCACGCCTCCTTTTGCACCGGTATCTCTGTGAGCTACCGGAACCGATATGTTGTCGTGGCATCATATTCGGATTCGTTGCCGTGGCACCCCTTTCTTCCACCACGGTGATAAATGCTTCATAACATGCTCATGTCAACATTTTCATAAAATTGCATAAAACTTGTATATGTCATCCGCATCATGATAACAACATTTAAAATGTTTAAAATTGTTGCTTGCCTTAAATTGCTAAATGATATGGGGATTCTCCGGAATTGTTGTTTGTTGCTTCCGGCCTCATTTAACCTTGACTAGATAGGTAGTTTTCATTTGCTTCACCCTCTTTCCATGCTTAACAACATTTAATATTGTTGGGTACATAAACGGGATCAAACTAAATAACTTATCGTGGTGTTTCGTCAATATGCAGTTGCATATTGAGCTCCATTTAATTTGTAGGATTGTTTGTGCACTTTGCCATGCCATGCCTCATTAAAGCGGACATGCATCATACTTGTTTGCGCATCATGCCATGTTTATGTGATGTTTGTTTACTATGTTGTTTGTTTCTTTCCGGGTTGGTTCTCTCGTTAGCTTCGGTTTCGTTCCGGACTTGTGAGGATTCGTTCGTCTTCGTCCGTTTGTCTTCTTCATGGACTCTTTCTTCCTCCTTGCGGGATCTCAGGCAAGATGATCATACCCTCGAAATCACTACTATCTTTGCTATGCTAGTTTGCTCGCTCTTTTGCTTTGCCAATGCTACGATGCCTACCATTTGCTTGTCAGCCTCCCAAATTGCCATGTCAAACCTCTAACCCACCATGTCCTAGCAAACCGTTGATTGGCTATGTTACCGCTTTGCTCAGCCCCTCTTATAGCGTTGTTAGTTGCAGGTGAAGATTGAAGTTTGTTCCTTGTTGGAACATGGAGATGTTGTTCCTTGTTGGAACATGTTTAGTTGTTGGGATATCACAATATATCTTACTTAATTAATGCATCTATATACTTGGTAAAGGGTGGAAGGCTCGGCCTTATGCCTGGTGTTTTGTTCCACTCTTGCCGCCCTAGTTTCCGTCATATCGGTGTTATGTTCCCGGATTTTGCGTCCCTTACGCGGTTGGGCTATAATGGGAACCCCTTGACAGTTCGCCTTAAGTAAAGCTCTTCCAGCAATGCCCAACCTTGGTTTTACCATTTGCCACCTAGCCTTTTCTTTCCCTTGGGTTCTGCAGACTCAAGGGTCATCTTATTTAACCCCCCCCCCCCGGGCCAGTGCTCCTCTGAGTGTTGGTCCGAACTGGGCAGCCTGCGGGGCCACCTCGGGGAAACTTGAGGGTTGGTTTTACTCGTAGCTTGACCTATCTGGGTGTGCCCTGAGAAAGAGATATGTGCAGCTCCTATCGGGATTTGTCGGCACATTCGGGCGGTGTTGCTGGTTTAGTTTTACCCTATCAAAATGTCTTGTTGTATCGGGATACCGAGTCTGATCGGAACGTCTCGGGTGGAGGTCTATTCCTTCGTTGACCGTGAGAGCTTGTCATGGGCTAAGTTGGGACACCCCTGCAGGGATTTGAACTTTCGAAAGTCGCGCCCGCGGTTATGGGCAGATGGGAATTTGTTAACGTCCGGTTGTAGAAAACCCGAAGTTGACCTTAATTAAAATACAACAACCGTGTGTGTAACCGTGATGGTCTCTTTCCGGCGGAGTCCGGGAAGTGAACACGGTGTTGGAGTTATGCTTGACGTAGGTTGCTATAGGATCACTTCTTGATCATACTTTTATCGACCGTGCTTTGCCTTCTCTTCTCGCTCTCATTTGCGTATGTTAGCCACCATATATGCTAGTCGCTTGCTGCAGCTCCACCTCATTACTCCATCCTTCCTATAAGCTTAAATAGTCTTGATCTCGCGGGTGCGAGATTGCTGAGTCCCCGTGGCTCACAGATACTTCCAAAACCAGTTTGCAGGTGCCTATGTTACCGTGCAGATGACGCAACCAAGCTCAAGGAGGAGCTCGATGAAGATCTTGCCCTTTGTGTTGTTTCGTTCTAGTTGATCAGTAGTGGAGCCCAGTTGGGGTCGATTGGGGACCTTTGTCGCATTTGGGGTTCTTCTTTTATTTTGGTTCCGTAGTCGGACCTTGATTGTATCTGGATGATGTAATGCTTTATTCATGTAATTGTGTGAAGTGGCGATTGTAAGCCAACTATGTATCTCTTTCCCTTATGTATTACATGGGTTGTGTGAAGATTACCTCACTTGCGACATTGCTTTCAATGCGGTTATGCCTCTAAGTCGTGCTTCGACACGTGGGAGATATAGCCGCATCGAGGGCGTTACAGTCTTGGAGTCCGGCCGATGATGATAGTTCGGCTATCCGGACACCCCCTAGTCCAGGACTCCCTCAGTAGCCCCTGAACCAGGCTTCAATAACGACGAGTCCGGCGCGCATATTGTCTTCGGCATTGCAAGGCGGGTTCCTCCTCCGAATAATTTATAGAAGATTGTGAACACCAGGATAGTGTCCGGCTCTGCAAAATAAATTCCACGTACCACCATAGAGAGAATAATATTCACACAAGTTCAATCTGCTGACGTATTTTGTGGTGTGACGTCACACCACTACCAAGCCTTTACTCGAATTGTTTTTATTGTACCACCTCAGTGCGTTTAGCGAAGCGGTTTTCTTGGCACGTCTTGTCGAAGCAGAGATCGTGTTCCCCTTATTCCGGGATTCCCATCAATACGGACGTGGGTAACCCAACCGTGCCATTGATTGCGGCGCTTGGGAGATAAGCGAGTTTTATCAGGCCGGTGGGGACACATGTTTTTGTCCGCCCATATAAGGGGATAAAGATCCAACCCTTTTACCTACGCCTTCTTCCTCCTTGGCTTATCCGTCTCCGCGAACTCGAGCTCCAGCGCCCAAGTCCGCACATCTCACCTCAACCTTCTCCAAATATGTCCGGAGCGGGAGGCAAGTGGATGGCCTCCTCCGTCACGGAGGGGCACATCCAGAAGCTGCGCATTGCCGGATATTTGTCCAGCAACATCGCGCACCGGCTCCCCAACGAGGGAGAGCTCATCCCCACCCCCAGGCCCCATGAGAGGGTAGTATTTCTTCCCCATTTCCTCCGCGGACTGGGCTTCCCACTCCATCCCTTTGTCCGGGGGCTCATGTTCTACTACGGCCTGGATTTCCATGATCTGGCCCCGAATTTCATCCTCAACATCTCGGCGTTCATCCTCGTGTGTGAGGCCTTCCTCTGCATCCAGCCCCACTTCGGCTTGTGGCTCAAGACCTTCAGTATCAAGCCGAAGGTTGTGAAGGGCAGTCAAGCGGAGTGCGGAGGTGCCATGGTGGGCAGGATGTCCAACGTTACTTGGCTTGAGGGCACTTTCGTGGAAACCATTAAGGGGTGGCAATCGGGGTGGTTCTACATCACCGAGCCGCGTGACCCTGAATGGGCAGCGGCCCCTGAATTCAGATCTGGCATCCCCACACGGCTCACCTCCTGGAAAGAGAGCGGCCGGACATGGAGTGATTCGGAGGAGCTGACCGGACTCCAAGCCTGCATCCAAAAGCTAGTGGACAAGAAGCTCAAGCTTGTCAACGTAGTCCAGGTCATGCTCATCCGCCGGATTCTCCCATGCCAACGACAGGGCTTCAATATGTGGGAGTTCAATCTGGCGCAGCACCAGACTTTGAGCGGGCTCTTCGACACTACATATGAAGATGTTTGGAGGGTGCAGTTTAAGGGTGCCGAGGCCCCCGCATCCGCTACCGAAGATCGCGGATTCAGCTTGCAACGTCCAGTTGACGAGGTAAGCGATTTTGCCCTTTACGGGATGCTTGTTTTCCATAGTTTGACTCTATGCAGGATCTAAACTCCCTCTCCTTTGACAGGACTGGCTGGAGAAGGCCGAACAGACTATCTGTCTAGCCCCATTACCAGAGGACCCAGCGGACGCCCGCTTAATGGGGCTGCTGGCTCCGGCACCCCACGTGGTGCCGGAGAAGAAGGCCAAGAAGAAGGCCATGGGCACTCGGAAGAGTTCCCATTTTCAGGTGTTATCGGATGATGACTCCGAGGCAGACTCCTCCCACAAAGGTGAGGAGGAGAGGAAGAAAGCCTCTCCCCTAGCGGGGGGAGGGAAGAAAAGGAAGGCCTCCCCAACGAGGGAGGCCGAAGGGTCCAAGAAGGGAAGGACTCTTCTCCCGGACTGCTCTACCAACGCCGGCGATGACGACGAGGATTGGCCCCCAAGGGCCAAGCCCCTGTAAGTATCCGGACTCCCGAATAACTTCATTATTTTTCTTTTTGCCACATGGTGTCTTTCTAATGTCGCATACAACCCTGCAGTCCGCCCAAGGATGATCTTCCCGCTTCGTTGAGTGGGTCCTTGGGTGCGTCGAATATCGATTCCCTTCCGACCGCCTCCACCCCCCGTGATGCGGACGATGCCGAGGTGGGATCCCGAGAGGGGACCTACCAGGAGGAGGAGGCCCCGATGGTGTCGCAGAACAACCTCCCGGACTTTGCACCAGACTCGGCACCGGAACCCATAGTGGCTCCGGAGTCCGGTGGGTGGCCCCTTCGTAAGAAGGGCAAGACCGTGACGCTGGCAGCCTCCGTCCAACCGGAGGCGCCGGATAGCTTGCTGGAGGCGCTCAATGGCGCCTCCATCAAAGAGGAGCACCACACTGTTATGAGTGTGGTGATTCAGAAGGTTCAGCTCACCAAGAGCGGGCTGACCGAAGCCTGCAGCAGCCTTCTAACAGGCTTTGAGGTAAGAATTTTGATATATGTAAAATAGTACCGCATAGACAATAGCCCCTGATGCTCGGTTCGGTGTTCGGAAAGAAAAGCCGTACTGAGGATCTAAAAAGATATACGCAGGAGTCATAAAAAATATGTCAATATGGGATTGCAGGCTCTGCTGCTGACCTCTGCCGCACTGACTGCGGAGGTCAATACTTTGAAGCAAAGCCTCGAGTGGTCCGAGAACGAGCTCGGCCGTGCCAAGAAGCAGCTCGAGGACAATGAAGGTGAGTAACACCTTATTAAAATCGTACCTTACAGAAAAGGATTTTGGTTGCAAGAAGAATGACAAGGATAACGTGGGTATTGCACGGGCCACAAGCGAGGTGGCAACCCTGAAGGAGGCGGTGTCCGCGGCCGAACGTAATGCGGCCGCGGAACGCACCGAGCGAGAGAGGCAGGAGGCGCGGGTGGCGGAGGTACGGCAAGAGCTCCAGGCTCTCGTGGAAAAACACGAGAGTGTGGAGCGTGACTCGAAGACTCGAGAGTCCGAGCTTGCAACGACTCTTGAGAGTGCCAAAGCCGCTAAGGCAGAAGCCTATAAGGCCCTCCAGGAAGTCGAGGCGTTGAAGAAAATAGCGGCGGGTAAGGCATTTTTCATGCAAAGTAAGCATGTGAGTGTGAATTACCTATCACTTACCCAAATTCGGAGCTCTCCAGGAGCGTTCGCAGATCTGCCCCGCAGCGTGTCCGATGCTCCCGCTTTCTACAGGGCCGAGGAGGGGAGCTCGATGGAGAAGGTGTTCTGGTCTCAGTATGCTGAGGCCGGACATCCGGTGCCCGTTAGCGACCAGCTAAAGCAGCGAGTCGAGCTCCACAAGGTGGCCGAACAGGCCATGAAGGAACTCATAGTTGGCTATGGCCTAAGGAGGCCATGCCTGGGAGCTACTTCGGCCTGGTGCGGTGGCTGGTGGATGCGTGTCCATGGGTTGAAGTCATCAAGCACTCCGCCTGTATTGAAGGTGCCAGTCGGGCCCTTGCCCGCGCAAAGGTGCACTGGGGCAAGATGGATGCTCAGAAGCTTGTGACGGACGCGCCACTGCAGGGCAAGGAGCATCGCACGCCCGAGATGTATTATAAGAGTGTCCTGAAGGGTGCCCGCATTATTGCGGGTGCGTGCTCCAAAGATGTAATATTTGAGTAGACTCGCATTTTGTTATCCTGTGCGCTGAAAACTTAGTTCATATGCGCTAAGCAACGCTTGTTAATTTAAAATATTACCTTCTGTGCGGCTATTTATCAAATCTGAGAGATGGCAAGTCGTCGGCTTTAGCCCCCATGCCACGAGTGCTAGGGTGTTCGTGATAAATTTGAGCACTCTTGTTCCCATTTTTGGGTCCATCTAGGGAGGCGCTCAACACAACGAACCAGGCAACCAGACTTATAATGCTTGAACACTCTCACTTAGCCATAGAATTCTATAATTTTAAATTTCGGCGAAGCCCCTAGTATTCGGAAGGCCGAATTTGGGGCGCTATCCATGCCTGGGCCGGACAAAGCCGGCTCCTCGCTCTAAGCGGCATAAGTCTTTAGGGACTCGCAAAAAACCTCTCGAACAGCAACCAGCTCTCGCCTTATCATGACGGTCAGTTTTAGCTTTCTCCACTGAGGCGCTCGCCCAGCTCAACTGGGGTGCAATCGCAGTGGTTCTCCCAGTGCTACCTTAGCTGATACAACGGAATGTAAGGTACCAAAACATGGGACCGGGCAAACCCAACTATTGACACAAGACATGATTCGAAGCCGATGCATATAATGCTATAAGTTCGGGGCGCCTGATGCTCCTGATGCTCGGTTCGGTGTTCGGAAAAGATATACGTAAAAATATAATCCTCAGTAAGAATTTTGATATATGTAAAATAGTACCGCATAGACAGTAGCCCCTGATGCTCGGTTCGGTGTTCGGAAATAAAAGCCGTACTGAGGATCTAAAAAGATATACGTAGGAGTCATAAAAAATATGTCAATATGGGATTGCAGGCTCTGCTGCTGACCTCTGCCGCACTGACTGCGGAGGTCAATACTTTGAAGCAAAGCCTCGAGCGGTCCGAGAATGAGCTCGGCCGTGCCAAGAAGCGGCTCGAGGACAATGAAGGTGAGTAACACCTTATTAAAATCGTACCTTACAGAAAAGGATTTTGGTTGCAAGAAGAATGACAAGGATAACGTGGGTATTGCATGGGCCACAAGCGAGGTGGCAACCCTGAAGGAGGCGGTGTCCGCGGCCGAATGTAATGTGGCCGCGGAACGCACCGAGCGAGAGAGGCAGGAGGCGCGGGTGGCGGAGGTACGGCAAGAGCTCCAGGCTCTCGTGGAAAAACACGAGAGTTTGGAGCGTGACTCGAAGACTCGAGAGTCCGAGCTTGCAACGACTCTTGAGAGTGCCAAAGTCGCTAAGGCAGAAGCCTATAAGGCCCTCCAGGAAGTCGAGGCGTTGAAGAAAATAGCGGCGGGTAAGGCATTTTTCATGCAAAGTAAGCATGTGAGTGTGAATTACCTATCACTTACCCGAATTCGGAGCTCTCCAGGAGCGTTCGCAGATCTGCCCCGCAGCGTGTCCGATGCTGCCGCTTTCTACAGGGCCGAGGAGGGGAGCTCGATGGAGAAGGTCTTCTGGTCTCAGTATGCTGAGGCCGGACATCTGGTGCCCCTTAGCGACCAGCTAAAGCAGCTGGTCGAGCTCCACAAGGTGGCCGAACAGGCCATGAAGGAACTCATAGTTGGCTATGGCCTAAGGAGGCCATGCCTGGGAGCTACTTCGGCCTGGTGCGGTGGCTGGTGGATGCGTGTCCATGGGTTGAAGTCATCAAGCACTCCGCCTGTATTGAAGGTGCTAGTCAGGCCCTTGCCCGCGCAAAGGTGCACTGGGGCAAGATGGATGCTCAGAAGCTTGTGACGGACGCGCCACCGCAGGGCAAGGAGCATCGCACGCCCGAGATGTATTATAAGAGTGTCCTGAAGGGTGCCCGCATTATTGCGGGTGAGTGCTCCAAAGATGTAATATTTGAGTAGACTCGCATTTTGTTATCCTGTGCGCTGAAAACTTAGTTCATATGCGCTAAGCAACGCTTGTTAATTTAAAATATTACCTTCTGTGCGGCTGTTTATCAAATCTGAGAGATGGCAAGTCGTCGGCTTCAGCCCCCATGCCACGAGTGCTGGGGTGTTCGGGATAAATTTGAGCACTCTTGTTCCCATTTTTGGGTCCATCTAGGGAGGCGCTCAACACAACGAACCAGGCAACCAGACTTATAATGCTTGAACACTCTCACTTAGCCATAGAATTCTATAATTTTAAATTTCGGCGAAGCCCCTAGTATTCGGAAGGCCGAATTTGGGGCGCTATCCACACCTGGGCCGGACAAAGCCGACTCCTCGCTCTAAGCGGCATAAGTCTTTAGGGACTCGCAAAAAACCTCTCGAACAGCGACCAGCTCTCGCCTTATCATGACGGTCAGTTTTAGCTTTCTCCACTGAGGCGCTCGCCCAGCTCAACTGGGGCGCAATCGCAGTGGTTCTCCCAGTGCTACCTTAGCCGATACAACGGAATGTAAGGTACCAAAACATGGGAGTCGGGCAAACCCAACTATTGACACAAGACATGATTCGAAGCTGATGCATATAATGCTATAAGTTCGGGGCGCTGCACTTGTGAAAGTGTTCGGACTCATCACACCATGATGCGGGAAATATAAGCCCCTTGTTTATTTAGCCGTACCAAAATGTACGGATGCAACATGTCATAAATGAACATATGTATAAGAAAGAAATGCAATTGGAAGCAAAATGGTGTTGCATTACTTATTCAAGAAAAACTGCTGTGAATGCAGAACGATACAAATGGTGCGATAAGCAAGGGATGGGACTATTAAACATGTACCCCTCCAGGGGTAGGCTGCGGAATGGAGTATAAAACATATTTAATGCTCGTAATGGAGACCACCTGGATATTTGTTGTAGCCTTTCTCCTTCCCTGGCTGTTGCATCGTGAGTTCGGCAGGTCTGCTACCGGACAGGGCCTCTGACGAACGGAGTCCTGTGGGTAAAAATAAAAAGGAAAAGGAAAAAAGAACGACACACTTGAGAGCCCCTGGTGTGGTTGAGCCGCATTGTAGGCCTATCGTGGTTGTGCCCTTCTCCCCATGCCCATGGTATCTCCAAAGCGTAATGGTGTACGCGAAGGACCTGTCTTGACGTTTTGCAGGGGCTGGGGTTGGGGCCACACTGCTACGCGTGCTTGAAACGTGCCAGGTGATCTTGTTGTAGGTTACTCCGGGCGTGTTTAGCCGTGTCCGGCCGCTTAATGGCCGGACTCGAGAATTGCCTTAAGAGGTTGCACTGTACTTCTGCCGCGAGAGCCGCTGTATGGTCCTCCGTTCGGAGAGAGCGTTCAGTGTTTCCACTGATCGTGATGACTCCTCGAGGGCCTGGCATCTTGAGCTTGAGGTATGCGTAGTGCGGCACCGCGTTGAACTTTGCAAACGCGGTACGTCCGAGCAGAGCATGATAGCCGCTGCGGAACGGAACTATGTCGAAGATTAACTCCTCGCTTCGGAAGTTATCCGGGGATCCGAAGACCACTTCCAGTGTAACTGAGCCTGTACAATTGGCTTCTACACCTGGTATGACGCCTTTAAAGGTCGTCTTTGTAGGTTTAATCCTTGAGGGGTCTATGCCCATTTTGCGCACTGTATCCTGATAAAGCAGGTTCAGGCTGTTGCCGCCGTCCATTAGGACTCTAGTGAGGTGAAATCCATCCACGATTGAGTCTAAAACCAATGCGGCAAATCCGCCGTGGCGGATGCTGGTGGGGTGGTCCCTTCAGTCAAAAGTGATTGGGCAGGAGGACCATGGATTGAACTTCGGGGAAACTGGCTACATCATGTATACATCCCTGAGTGCACGCTTCCGCTACCTTTTGGATATGTGGGTTGCGTATATCATGTTCACTGTCCGCACTTGTGGGGGGAAACCGTTCTGTCCTCTATTGTTCGGCGGTCGGGTCTCTTCCTCGTCATCACTGTGCAGCCCCTTGTCGTTGTTTTTGGCAATTAACTTGCCTGCCTGCTTGAATACCCAACAGTCCCTGTTGGTGTGGTTAGCTGGCTTTTCGGGGGTGCAGTGTATCTGGCATGATCGGTCGAGTATTCGGTCCAAATTGGACGGACCCGGAGTAGTTCTTTTGAATGGCTTTTTCCGCTGACCGGGTTTAGAGCCTCTGAATCCGGCATTAACTGCCGTATCTTCACTATTATCGCCGTTAATGCTGCGTTTGTTTTTGTTGCGACGCGACCTGCCATTACGGTCCTTCATATCCGGACTGCCAGAATTTTTGCTGAGGTTGTTGCTGCATGCTAGCCAGCTGTCCTCACCCGCGCAGAAGCGGGTCATGAGTGATGTGAGGGCTGCCATGGATTTCGGCTTTTCCTGTCCTAGGTGCCGGGCAAGCCACTCATCGCGGATGTTATGTTTGAAAGCCGTGAGGGCCTCCGCATCCGAACAATCGACGATTTGATTTTTCTTGGTTAAGAAACATGTCCAGAATTGTCTGGCCGATTCGTCTGGCTGCTGAATTATATGGCTTAGGTCGTCAGCGTCTGGTGGTCGCACGTACGTGCCTTGGAAGTTATCAAGGAATGCGGCTTCCAGGTCTTCCCAGCTCCCAATTGACTCTACTGGCAAGCTGTTAAGCCAATGCCGGGCTGGTCCTTTAAGCTTGAGTGGGAGATATTTGATGGCGTGAAGATCATCACCGCGGGCCATGTGGATGTGAAGGAGATAGTCTTCGATCCAAACCGCGGGGTCTGTTGTGCCATCATAAGATTCAATATTCACGGGTTTAAACCCTTCGGGGATTTGATGATCCATTACTTCATCTGTGAAGCATAGTGGGTGTGCAGCGCCTCTGTACTGGGCGATATCACGACGGAGCTCAAAAGAGCTTTGTCTATTTTGTTCGGCCCGGCCGGACTTACTGTGTCCGGCGCGATGGTTGTCGTCACGTATCATGGGGCGCCCACGCGATCCATAGATCAATCTTGATTGTCTTGCCTTATCCTCCAATATATCTCGCAAGTCCGGAGCGTTCCCCTATGGCCTTGTGCTTTTCGAGCGATGCCGGGGTACAGTTCTAGTGAAGGGCCTAGAGGCCTCTCTGTCACGACCACGGGGTGGTCGGTCAGCCGAATTGTCTGCTGGTGATGCAGGTTCATATGCCTCCTCCTCTAATCGGGGGAGTAGCTTGCGTTTAGGGTAGCTTTTGGAGGGGCATTCGAGCTCATGCTCTTCGGCCGCGAGGACTTCAATCCATCTGTCGGCTAGCAGATCTTGATCAGCTCTAAGCTGTTGCTGCTTTTTCTTGAGGCTGTTTGCCGTGGCCATAAGCCTGCCTTTAAAACGCTCTTGTTCGACGGGATCCTCAGGCACGACGAATTCGTCGTCGTCGAGGCTTGCCTCGTCTCCGGAGGGAGGCATATAATCCTTCTACCTCTTCTTCTTCCGCTCTCTCATGAGGGCTGGCGTCTCCATCCTCCTGTGCTGAATCTTGCTGGAGGGGGTTGTCTTCGGCACTGTCTGGGGTGTTATTATCTCTGGTGCCAGAATCTTCATTCTTGCTGTGGCGGGATTTAGAGCGGCGCCGCTGACGCCGGTGCTTGGGCTGTTTCTTGGAGGGGTCTTCCTCCGCTGTTCTTCGCCATTCCCATCCTTTGGGATATCCACCATGTATATGTCATATGATGAGGTGGCTTTCCAGTGCCCGATAGGCGCTGGTTCTTGGTCGTCTCCAACATCGTCATCCATACCGTCGATGTCTTCGAAGTCGTAGTCTAGCATGTCGGTTAGATCATCGACAGTGGCTACTAAGTGGGTGATGGGTGGGCTTTGAATTTCTTCGCCGTCCGCATCCCAACCATCCTGACCGCAGTCCGGCCAGGGCTCTCCTGATAACAAGAGATACTTTAGCGAACTCAAGATGTCGCCAAAAGGTGAGTGTTGAAAGATGTCCGCAGCGGTGAATTCCATGATCGGCGCCCAACTGGATTCGATTGGAGGGGGCGCGGGAGGCTCGGAGTCCGGCGAGGAGTCCGGCACCTCGGAGTCACGAGCTTCATGAGGGACTAGGTAAGTGTTCGGCTCTATCGCCGTAGAGGTTGCAGCCCCCGAGGCGGTGTCTAGCCACCCGTCCTCGATCTGCGCAGCCGGCTCCGATTTGAAGATCGGAGCGGACTCGTGTGCGGCCTCCAGGTTACTGTCCGGCTGCAGAGCTAAGTCATGCCCGTCGTGACAGTGCGGCACGCTTGGCTGTGGCTCAAATCCATCGAAGATCAAGTCCCCGCGGATGTCAGTCGTGAAGTTCAAACTTCCAAATCTAACCTGACGGCCAGAAGTGTAGCTTTCGGTCTGCTCCAGATGGCCAAGCGAATTGGCCCGCAGTGCAAAGCCACCGAATACGAAGATCTGTCTGGGGAGGAAGGTCTCACCCTGGACTGCGTCGTTGTTGATGATTGAAGAAGCCATCGAGCCTATCGGTGACGACACAGAGGAACTCTCAATGAAAGCACTAATGTCGGTGTCAAAACCGGCGGATCTCGGGTAGGGGGTCCCGAACTGTGCGTCTAGGCGGATGGTAACAGGAGACAAGGGACACGATGTTTTACCCAGGTTCGGGCCCTCTTGATGGAGGTAAAACCCTACGTCCTGCTTGATTAATATTGATGATGTGTGTTACAAGAGTAGATCTACCACGAGATCAAAGAGGCTAAACCCTAGAAGCTAGCCTATGGTATGATTGTTGTTCGTCCTACGGACTAAAGCCATCCGATTTATATAGACACCGGAGAGGGCTAGGGTTACACAGAGTCAGTTACAATGGTAGGAGATCTGCATATCCGTATCGCCAAGCTTGCCTTCCATGCCAAGGAAAGTCCCATCCGGACACGGGACGAAGTCTTCAATCTTGTATCTTCATAGTCTTGGAGTCCGGCCGATGATGATAGTTCGGCTATCCGGACACCCCCTAGTCCAGGACTCCCTCAGTCATGTCGGCTGCTCATCACTATAGCCCTGCCTCTGATGACGAGGGCTTGGTCGGGGAGAGCGTGGCTACAGTACTGCCGCCTGGAAGGTGCTCACTATAGCCACACCTCGTCTTATCTGGTTAATAGCGCACAAACTTCAACGGAAGGGGAGGGCCGGCTGCTGGGAGTCGGCCTCCCCCTATGCCGACTGGTCAGGGCTCGCCGTCTTGTGGTATCTCATGGACAGGTAGGGGCCGCCGCCTGCGGGTCGTATAGATAGCCTGTCGTGGGAGCATGGCTTCCTCTTCCATGGGTGATGTCATGGGCAGCGTGGCAATAGTGCGGCACCAGGCTAGGGATGGCCACCCGGTATGCTACACTGTGGCCACGTTCGTTCCTGGATTCGGAGGTGGTAGGCTGTACTGTAGCCATGCCTGTCTCGTCGTTGTTATGTGGGTGCAAACTTTGAGGGCGTGAAGGTGGGCCGACTGCTAGGAGTCGGCCGCTCTGGTGCCCGCCTGCTAGGAGTTGGACCGCGTAGGGGCCGATCTTTGGGCCTCGCCGCCTTCTAGCGGTCGGCCGTTCGGACCGCCCGGTGATACATCTCCAACGTATCTATAATTTTTTATTGTTCCATGCTATTATATTACCTGTTTTGGATGTTTATGGGCTTTACTTTACACTTTTATATCATTTTTGGGACTAACCTACTAACCGGAGGCCCAGCCCATATTGCTGTTTTCTTGCCTATTTCAGTGTTTCGAAGAAAAGGAATATCCAGGAGCGTGATTTTTAGAACAAACGTGATCCAGGAGACTTGGAGTTGAAGTCAAGGAAGCTTCGGGGTGGCCACGAGGGTGGGGGCGCCCCCCACCTACTGGGCGCACCCCCCTATCTCGTGGGCCCCTCGAGCGTCCCCCGACCGACTTCTTTCGCCTATATATTCCCATATACCCTAAAAACATCGAAGCGAAGAATAGATTGGGAGTTCTGCCGCCGCAAGCCTGTGTAGCCACCAAAAACCAATAGGGACCCTGTTCCGGCACCCTGCCGGAGGGGGGATCCCTCACCGGTGGCCATCTTCATCATCCCGGCGATTTCCATGACGAGGAGGGAGTAGTTCACCCTCGGGGCTGAGGGTGTGTACGAGTAGTTATGTGTTTGATCTCTCTCTCCCGTGTTCTTGATTTGGCACGATCTTGATGTATCGCGAGCTTTGCTATTATAGTTGGATCTTATGATGTTTCTCCCCCTCTACTCTCTTGTAATGGATTGAGTTTACCCTTTGAAGTTATCTTATCGGATTGAGTCTTTAAGGATTTGAGAACACTTGATGTATGTCTTGCGTGGGATACCCGTGGTGACAATGGGGTATTCTATTGATCCACTTGATGTATGTTTTGGTCATCAACTTGCGGGTTCAGTGACCTTGTGAACTTATGCATAGGGGTTGGCACACGTTTTCGTCTTGACTCTCCGGTAGAAACTTTGGGGCACTCTTTGAAGTACTTTGTGTTGGTTGAATAGATGAATCTGAGATTGTGTGATGCATATCATATAATCATGCCCACGGATACTTGAGGTGATAATGGAGTATCTAGGTGACATTAGGGTTTTGGTTGATTTGTGTCTTAAGGTGTTATTCTAGTATGAACTCTATGATAGATTGAACGGAAAGAATAGCTTCATGTTATTTTACTACAGACTCTTGAATAGATAGATCAAAAAGGATAACGTTGAGGTGGTTTCGTACCCTACCATAATCTCTTTGTTTGTTCTCCGCTGTTAGTTGCTTTGGAGTGACTCTTTGTTGCATGTTGAGGGATAGTTATATGATCCAATTATGTTATTATGGTTTAGAGAACTTGCACTAGTGAAAGTATGAACCTTAGGCCTTGTTTCCTAGCATTGCAATACCGTTTACGCTCACTTTTATCGCTTGCTACCTTGCTGCTTTTATAATTTCAGATTACAAATATCTTTATCTATTATCCATATTGCACGTGTATCACCATCTCTTCGCCGAACTAGTGCACCTATACAATTTACCATTGTATTGGGTGTGTTGGGGACACAAGAGACGTTTTTCTATTTGGTTGCAGGGTTGTTTGAGAGAGACCATCTTCATCCTATGCCTCCCACGGATTGATAAACCTTAGGTCATCCACTTGAGGGAAATTTGCTACTGTCCTACAAACCTCTGTACTTGGAGTCCTAACAACGTCTACAAGGGGAAGGTTGTGTAGTAGACATCAAGCTCTTTTCTGGCATCGTTGCCGGGGAGGTGAGTGCTTGAAGGTATATCTTTAGATCTTGCAATCGAATCTTTTAGTTTCTTGTTTTATCACTAGTTTATTCTATAAAAGAAAACTACAAAAAATGGAATTGAGTTTGTCTCATGCGCTTCATCTTTTTAATATCTTTCGTGAGAACGATGGTAAGGAAAATTGTGCTCAAGTGCTAGAAGAAGAAATCTATAAAATGTTTGGCACTTAATATGTGAATGATGAGCATGATTGCAATGTTATTAGTATGAATTCTTTGAATACCCATGATGCTAATGATATGCAAAGCCACAAGCTTGAGGATGCTATGTTTGATAAATATGATATTTTTTTGTCCCCCAAGTTTTGATGAGAATATTTATTATGATGAAAGCATGCCTCCTATTTATGATGATTATATTGATGAAAGTGGGTTGGAAGAGTGTCAACTTTAGGAAGAAATGATCCCACTATTTTGGAGGATGTTGAATATTATTGTGATAATTATGAAAGTGTTTTTGGAGAGGTCATGACTTTATTTAGTGATTAATCCACTATTTCGGAAGAGGTTCCAATTGATTATGAGAATAAAGTTGTTATCTATGATGATTATTGTGATGGCTTGTATGTTATGAAGAATAATAATAACCATGAAATTGGTCATCACGATTTTAGTTTTGAATTGGATTATGCTTCACATGATAATTATTTTGTTGAGTTTGCTCCCACTACTATTGATGAGAAGAAATTTGCTTATGTGGAGGGTAATAAAAATTCTATGCCTGTATATCATGAAAAGAATGCTTTATGTGCTGGTTATATTGTTGAATTCATTCATGATGCTACTGAAAATTATTATGAGGGAGGAATATATGCTTGTACAAATTGCAATAATACCAAGTTTCCTCTCTATGTGCTTAAAATTTTAAAGTTATGCTTGTTTTGCCTTCCTATGCTAGTTGATTATTTTTACCATAAGTTGTTTGCTCACAAAATCCCTATGCATAGGAAGTGGGTTAGACTTAAATGTGCTAGTTATATTATTCATGATGCTCTCTTTATGTTTCAATTCTTATCTTTTATGTGAGCATCATTGTCATCATCATGCCTAGCTAGAAAGGCATTAAAAATGCGCTCATTGGGAGACAAACCAATATTTATCCTTACTGTTTTTGTGTGTTCACATCATTATGCTACTGTAGTAATCATGTTTTAGAGCTTTTGTTTCAATAAAGTGCCAAGTAAGACCTTTAGGATAGCTTACGGTGATAGTTGTGTTGATCCTGCGGAAAATCAGAAACTTTTGCACCCAGTAAATTAGTTTTGTTAATTCACAGGAACGTGATTCTGATCTGATTCTTTTTGCTCTGCATTGGTACATAAATTTCTTAGGACTTCCTAATTTGGTAGGATTTTTGGAGTTCCAGAAGTATAAGTTTGATACAGATTACTACAGACTGTTCTGTTTTTGACAGATTCTATTTTTTATGTGTTGTTTGCTTATTTTGATGAATCTATATGTAGTATCGGAGGGTATGAACCATAGAGAAGTTGTAATACAGTAGATATTACACCAATTTGAATTTAGAATGAGTTCATCACAGTACCTAAGTGGTGATTTATTTTCTTATACTAACGGTGCTTACGAGTTTTGTTTTGAGTTTCGTGTTGTGAAGTTTTCAAGTTTTGGGTAAAGATTCGATGGACTATGGAATAAGGAGTGGTAAGAGCCTAAGCTTGGGGATTCCCAAGGAACCCCAAGGTAATATTCAAGGACAACCAAGAGCCTAAGATTGGGGATGCCCCGGAAGGCATCCCCTCTTTCGTCTTCGTTCCTCGGTAAATTTACTTGGAGCTATATTTTTATTTACCACATGATATGTGTTTTGAATGGATCGTCATTTTCTTTTGTTAGTATTTGCTTGCTGTTATTTAGAATAATTTTTTGCATCTATATTTTCAATAAAAATGTCAAGGATAGCCTTTACCATGCTTATTTAGCAAGTATACATGTTGCTGTTTCAAAACAGAAAGTTTATCGTTGTTGCAAAAATTCCCTAGAAAAGTCAGAGAATGATATAATGTTGAATCTTTTTCATAATGAGATCTGATAAATCTTCTACAGCGTAGTATTTTTATTATAATTTTTTGAGTTTGGGAAGTATGATGAATTTTGCATTCTTTATAGACTATACTGTTTTGGCGGATTGCTGTTATGTTTGCATTGTTTGCATATGTTTGCTTGTTTAATGATTCTATTTTAGGATAGGAGTAATAAATATGCAGAGACATTTAGTATTCAATGTTGAATAATAATTTTAGTGATTTTTTACAGTAGAAAATGATAAGGTTTTTGCATTGGTTTATACTAACTTATCTCACGAGTTCTTGTTGAGTTTGGTGTGGATGAAGCTTTCGAGATTTAGGAAACTGAAATATAAAAGGAATTAAGGAGACACAAAATCTCAAGCTTGGGGATGCCCAAGGCACCCCATTATAATATTTCAAGAAGTCTCAAGCATCTAAGCTTGGGGATGCACCGATAGGCACCCCACCTTTCTTCTTCAACAATTATCGGTTAGTATCGGTTGAACCTAAGTTTTTGCTTCTTCAAATGATGTGTGCTATACTTGAAATGCCATTTTATTTTGCTTTCTTGCTGTTTGAATAAAATACCAAGATCTGAAATTCTTAAATAAGAGAGGGTCTTCACATTGTTACATAATTATTCAACTACTCATTGATCTTCACTTATATCTTTTCGGAGTAGTTTGCCATTTGCTCTAGTGCTTTACTTATATCTTTTTAGAGCATGGTGATGGTTTTATTTTGTAGAAATGAATGATCTCTCATGCTTCACTTATATTATTTTGAGAGTCTTTTAGAACAGCATGGTATTTGCTATGGTTATAAAATTGGTCCTAGAATGATGGGCATCCAAGTTGGGTATAATATAAACTATCATAGAAAGTGAATTGGATGCTATGATCAATTTGATACTTGATAATTGCTTTGAGATATAGAGGTGGTGATATTAGAGTCATGCTAGTTGGGTAATTGTGAATTTAAAGAATACTTGTGTTGAAGTTTGTGATTCCCGTAGCATACACGTATGGTGTACCGCTTTGTGATGAAGTTGGAGCACAATTTTATTTATTGATTGTCTTCCTTATGAGTGGCGGTCGGGGATGAGCGATGGTCTTTTCCTATCAATCTATCCCCCTAGGAGCATGCGTGTAGTAATTTGTTTTCAATGGCTTGTAGATTTTTGCAATAAGTATATGAGTTCTTTATGACTAATGTTGAGTCCATGGTTTATACGCACTCTCACCCTTCCATGATTGCTAGCCTCTCTTGTGCCGCGCAAATTTTGCCGGTACCATACACCCACCATATACCTTCCTCAAAACAGCCACCATACCTACCTATTATGGCATTTTCATAGCCATTCCGAGATATATTGCCATGCAACTTTCCACCATTCCGTTTATTATGACACACATGATCATTGTCATATTGCTCTTTGCATGATCATGTAGTTGACATCGTATTTGTGGCAAGGCCACTTCATAATTTTTCATACATGTCACTCTTGATTCATTGCATATCCCGGTACACCGCGAAGGCATTCATATAGAGTCATATCTTGTTCTAGTTTCGAGTTGTAATTCTTGAGTTGTAAATAAAATAAAAGTGTGATGATCTTCATTATTAGAGCATTGTCCCAAGTTAGGAACGGATGATGAAGACTATGATTCCCCCACGAGTCGGGATGAGACTTCGGACTTTATAAAAAAAAGGCCAAAGAAGCCCAATAAAAAAAGAGGCCAAAGAAGCCCACCAATAAAAAATGAGAGAAAAAGAGAGAAGGGACAATGCTACTATCCTTTTTACCACACTTGTGCTTCAAAGTAGCACCATGATCTTCATGATAGAGAGTCCCCTATGTTGTCACTTTCATATACTAGTGGGAATTTTTCATTATAGAACTTTGGTTGTATATTCCAATGATGGCCTTCCTCAAAATGCCCTAGGTCTTCGTGAGCAAGGAAGTTGGATGCACACCCACTTAGTTTCTTTTGTTGAGCTTTCATACATTTATAGTTCTAGTGCATCCGTTGCATGGCAATCCCTACTCACTGACATTGATATCTATTAATGGGCATCTCCATAGCCCATTGATATGCCTAGTTGAAATGAGACTATCTTCTCCTTTTTGTCTTCTCCACAACCACCATTCTATTCCACATATAGTGCTATGTCCATGGCTCACGCTCATGTATTGCGTGAAAGTTGAAAAAGTTTGAGATTACTAAAGTATGAAATAATTGCTTGGCTTATCATCGGGGTTGTGCATGATTAAATACTTTGTGTGATGAAGATAGAGCAACAACCAGACTATATGATTTTGTAGGGATAACTTTCTTTAGCCATGCTATTTTGAGAAGACATGATTGCTTGATTAGTATGCTTGAAGTATTACTATTTCTTATGTCAATATGAACTTTTATTTTGAATCATTTGGATCTGAACATTCATGCCACAATAAAGATAAATACATTGAGAAATATGCTAGGTAGCATTCCACGTCAAAAATTCTGTTTTTATTATTTACCTACTCGAGGACGAGCAGGAATTAAGCTTGGGGATGCTTGATATGTCTCCAACGTATCTATAATTTTGGATTGTTCCATGCTATTATATTACCTGTTTTGGATGTTTATGGGCTTTACTTTACACTTTTATATCATTTTTGGGACTAACCTAATAACCGGAGGCCCGGCCCATATTGTTGTTTTCTTGCCTATTTTAGTGTTTCGAAGAAAGGACTATCAAATGGAGTCCAAACGGAATGAAACCTTCGGGAGCGTGATTTTTGGAACGAACGTGATCTAGGAGACTTTGAGTTGAAGTCAAGGAAGCTTTGAGGTGACCACTAGGGTGGGGGGCGCCCCCCTACTGGGCACACCCCCTGTCTCATGGGACCCTCGAGCATCCCCCAACCGACTTCTTTCGCCTATATATCCCCATATACCCTAAAAACATTGAAGCGAATAATAGATCGGGAGTTCTGCCGCCGCAAGCCTCTGTAACCACCAAAAAACGACCGGGACCCTGTTCCGGCACCCTGCCGGAGGGGGATCCCACACCGGTGGCCATCTTCATCATCCCGACAATCTCCATGACGAGGAGGGAGTAATTCACCCTCGGGGCTGAGGGTATGTACCAGTAGTTATGTGTTTGATCTCTCTCTCTCTCTCTCTCTCTCTCTCTCTCGTGTTCTTGATTTGGCACGATCTTGATGTATCGCGAGGTTTGCTATTATAGTTGGATCTTATGATGTTTCTCCCCCTCTACTCTCTTGTAATGGATTGAGTTTTCGCTTTGAAGTTATCTTATCGGATTGAGTCTTGAAGGATTTGAGAACACTTGATGTATGTCTTGCGTGGGATACCCGTGGTGACAATGGGGTATTCTATTGATCCACTTGATGTATGTTTTGGTGATCAACTTGCGGGTTCAGTGACCTTGTGAACTTATGCATAGGGGTTGGCACACATTTTTGTCTTGACTCTCCGGTAGAAACTTTGGGGCATTCTTTGAAGTACTTTGTGTTGGTTGAATAGATGAATCTGAGATTGTGTGATGCATATCGTATAATCATGCCCACAGATACTTGAGGTGACAATGGAGTATCTAGGTGACATTAGGGTTTTGGTTGATTTGTGTCTTAAGGTGTTATTCTATTATGAACTCTATGATAGATTGAACGGAAAGAATAGCTTCATGTTATTTTACTACGGACTCTTGAATAGATAGATCAAAAAGGATAACTTTGAGGTGGTTTCGTACCCTACCATAATCTCTTTCTTTGTTCTCCGCTATTAGTTGCTTTGGAGTGACTCTTTGTTGCATGTTGAGGGATAGTTATATGATCCAATTATGTTATTATTGTTGAGAGAACTTGCACTAGTGAAAGTATGAACCTTAGGCCTTGTTTCCTAGCATCGCAATACCGTTTACGCTCATTTTTATTGCTTGCTACCTTGCTGTTTTTATAATTTCAGATTACAAATACCTTTATCTATTATCCATATTGCACTTGTATCACCATCTCTTCGCCGAACTAGTGCACCTATACAATTTACCATTGTATTGGGTGTGTTGGGGACACAAGAGACTTTTTGCTATTTGGTTGCAGGGTTGTTTGAGAGAGACCATCTTCATCCTACGCCTCCCACGGATTGATAAACCTTAGGTCATCCACTTGAGGGAAATTTGCTACTGTCCTACAAACCTCTGCACTTGGAGGCCCAACAACGTCTACAAGAAGAAGGTTGTGTAGTAGACATCAGCCGGCCATAAAAAGGCAGTCCCTTGTCTTCGATGCTTGAGGGGCGCAGCCGGCCCCGATGTCTTGAAATATCATGGGGAGCAGATAGGGCTACTCGTGGTCATTTACTCCGACAATATGAGTGGTTAGTCATGCCTTTTGGGTTAACTAATGCACCTACTACTTTCATGAGATTAATGGACGAAGTTTTACGTGCTTTCATTAGACGATTTGTGGTAGTTTACTTTGATGATATACTGATTTATAGCAGATCTTTGGAGGAACATTTGGAACATTTACGTGCTATTTTTATTGCTCTACGTGATGCACGTTTGTTTGGTAACCTTGGGAAGTGCATGTTTTGCACCGACCGAGTATCTTTTCTTGGCTATGTTGTTAGTCCACAGGGAATTGAAGTTGATAAAGCCAAGCTTGAAGCTATTGAGAGTTGGCCACAACCCAAAACGGTCACACAAGTGAGGATTTTTCTTGGACTCGCTGGTTTCTATAGGCGTTTTGTAAGAGATTTTAGCACCATTGCTGCACCTCTCAATGAGCTTACAAAGAAGGATGTGCCTTTTGTTTGGGGTACCGCACAGGAAGAAGCCTTCACGGTGTTGAAAGATAAGTTGACACATGCTCCTTTACTCCAACTTCCTAATTTTAATAAGACTTTTGAGCTTGAATGTGATGCTAGTGGAATTGGATTAGGAGGTGTGTTATTACAAGATGGCAAACCTGTTGCATACTTTTCTGAAAAATTGAGTGGGCCTCGTCTGAACTATTCTCCTTATGATAAAGAATTATATGCTCTTGTTCGGACTTTAGAAACATGGCAACATTATTTATGGCCTAAGGAATTTGTTATACATTGTGATCATGAATCTTTGAAACATATTAAAAGTCAAGCCAAACTGAATCATAGACATGCTAAATGGGTTGAATTCATAAAGACCTTTCCTTATGTCATTAAACATAAGAAGGGTAAAGAAAATGTTATTGCTGATGTATTGTCTCGTCGATATACTATGCTTTCATAACATGACTTTAAAATATTTGGTTTGGAGACCATCAAAGATCAATATGTGCATGATGCTGAATTTAAAGATGTATTGCAAAATTTTAAAGAAGGGAGAACATGGAACAAGTTCGTCGTTAACGATGGATTTGTGTTTCGTGCTAACAAGCTATGCATTCCAGCTAGCTCCATTCGTCTTTTGTTGTTGCATGAGGCGCATGGAGGAGGATTAATGGGACACTTTGGCGTGAAGAAGACAGAGGATATACTTGCTACACATTTCTTTTGGCCAAAGTGAGACAAGATGTTGAACTTTTTGTTGCTCGTTGCACTACATGTTAAAAAGCTAAGTCACGACTCAATCCTCATGGTTTATATATACCTTTGCCTGTACCTAGTGTTCCCTAGGAGGATATATCTATGGACTTTGTTTTATGTTTACCTCGAACAAAGAAGGGGAGGATAGCATATTTGTTGTCGTGGATATATTCTCGAAAATGGCACACTTTATACCATGTCATAAAAGCGATGATGTTGTTAATGTTGTTTATTTGTTCTTTCGTGAAATTATTCGCTTGCATGGTGTGCCAAATACTATTGTTTTAGATCGTGATACTAAATTTCTTAGCCATGTTTGAAGATGTTTATGGGCTAAGTTGGGGACTAAACTGCTTTTTAGTACTACTTGCCACCCCCAAACTGATGGACAAACTGAGGTAGCCAATAGAACATTGTCTACTATGCTTAGGTCTGTTTTGAAGAATAAGAAGAAAATATGGGAAGAATGCTTGCCTCATATTGAATTTGCTTATAATCGTTCATTGCATTCTACTACTAAGATGTGCCCTTTTGAAATTGTGTATGGTTTTTTACCTTGTGCACCTACGAATTTGTTGCCTCTTCCATCTTCAGAGTAGGTTAATTTTGGTGCTAAACAACATGCTGAATTGATCTTAAAAATGCATGAGTTAACTAAGGAAAACATTGAGCGTATGAATGCTAAATATAAACTTGTGGGAGATAAGGGTAGAAAACATGTTGTCTTTGCACCTGGAGATCTTGTTTGGTTACATTTGTGTAAGGATAGGTTTCCTAATTTGCGCAAATCAAAGCTAATGCCACGTGTTGATGATCCTTTTAAGGTGTTAGAGAAAATAAATGATAATGCATATAAACATGAGCTGCCTGCAGATTTTGGGGTTAGCCCACTTTTAACATTGCAGATTTGAAGCCTTATTTGGGAGAGGAAGATGAGCTTCCGTCGAGGACGACTTCATTTCAAGAAGGGGAGGATGATGAGGACATCAATACCATTGTTACACCCATAGCCCCTACTGCTACATATACTGGACCAATTACTAAAGCTCGCGCACGCCAATTAAATTATCAGGTACATTCATTTCTTAGTAATGACTCTAATGTTCATGAGAATATGATGCTGCCTAAATTGGATACATTTGTTTTGCTTACAAATGAAGGGCCTCGTAGGGATAAGAGGGAAGAACACTGGAGCAAGACCAAGCGTGGAGATGATGGCATGCGCAAGTGGAATAAGAACGGAGTTACAAGTGATGATTTCAGGACTTTGAAGCCACCATAATGAGTGCATGAAGCCTTGGACAAAATATACAAGATGCCACTTCATAAATTTCGTCTAGAGGCTATTCTAGGTGTTGCGTCACCTTATTATTGGGCCAGGCCCATGTAATTTTGAAATAATAAGTATAGGCTATTTTTAGAGTTCGTATGTGTGGGGAAACAAGAGATAGGGTTCATTTCAGACCCCTTCCCCAAGGGCCACGAAATCCCCCCTCTTCCTCCATATTTACAGCCCTTAGGGCACCGTTTATACTTTGGGTTTTGTTTAGATTAAAAGTTCACTATATATAGCTGCAACTTCGTGTACTTCGTTTGTGTTCAACGACCAGACCAAGACATCACAGAACCCCACCTTCATTAATAAAGCTTTCCTCTTTTATTCGCAATATCCAGATTGCAATCTTAGTTTCTTGCTTGTTCTTCGTTTGCTTGCAGGAAATAGACCTTTGTGGTCAGGTTGATCGTGCTCCGGCGTGGTCAATAACCTCTCTGAGTTGGTTTAGCGATTGCTAAGGCGCGACGTCCTCACACGTTCGTAGTCGGATCGTCAAAGTCGACCTCCACTAAAACGATAGCCACCATCTCATCGAAATACAGGACACATTTGCCTCTATCAGTTTGACCCTCTTATGGGGAGGTCTGCAGCACGGGCGGAACCATGGTGTGGTCGGTTCACTCCCAGGGGAAGTAAAACCGTCCTGGTTGACTCTTATCTGTTTAGCCTCCCCATGTATATGATGGGGTTGTATATGCTTCTAGAGGGAGTTCATAGCTCATTCGATAAAGACCTTGCAAGGTTCTTCTGGCAAGTGATGAATGGTCGACAGAAGTACCATATGGTGAAGTGGGTTGACATCTGCTTGCCCAAGGACCTTGGTGGGTTGGGCATTATTGCCTCCCATTGCATTAATGTTTCCCTCATGCTTAGGTGGGTATGTCAGATCATCCAAGGGAGGGGGCCTCTGGTTGCAACTTATTCAGGCAAAGTACCTTCGAGGCTTGCTGCTACTTGCGTGTGCTCGACCGGAGGGCTCCCAGTTTTGGAAGCCGATACAAATGATCAAACAAGATATTTGATTGGGGTTGTCCTTCTCTATTGGCAATGACGATAGTGCCATGTTTTGGTTGGACCGCTGGGCGGGCAAAGATTTGCTGTGCACGGGGATTCAAGTCATCTGTGTGGATCCGGCGCTACTAGTCTCTGCGGGGCTTCAAGATGCGCACTGGAATATCTTGTTTCGTCGCTCTTTTGGGCCTGCGGAGGTGTTGGAGTGGGACTCTGTTTGCGGCCTTGCATCCCGTGCTCTCGGCCGCACCAGACTCGGCATCTTGGAGGTTCACGCCTCCGGACGATTTTTCCGTTGCGTCGGCTTACCATGTGTTGTGTCACAGGATGACTATTTCTTGGGTCATGCCCTTATGGAAGGCGCCCCTTCCCTTGAAGATCAATTTTTTTTCCGTGGCAATTGTTCATGGACCGCCTTTCTTCGGTACGGAGGTGCTCAAGAGGCATGGCAAGGGTGATGGTTTTATGTTCTCTTTGTGGGGTTCTAAAGACAGAGACCCACATCCTCTTCTCTTGCACGACGGCTCGTGCGTTATGGAGTTTTTCCGAGAGGCACCAGGGCCAGATTGGGAGGCTCCGGACTTAGCCAGATTCCTCCAAGCTAGAGCGGTCCAGACTGGGAGGAAAAAGCGCCCCTTCTGGCTAGTTTTTTGCGGCGTTAGCATAGATGCTTTGGATGATGTGTAATAAGATGGTGATCGAGCGGATCTTCCTTCGGTGGGCCTTTGACTCGTTCTTCAAGTTTCTTGCGTTCTTGCAACACTGGTACCCGTCGGCTAGACAGCAGGACCGCGACCGGTTGGGCCAGACGTTGGATGTGTTGCATGACACTGCATGTCACCTCTCTTCATCGTAGCCCCCAGGATGATGTGGCCACTTGGTGGTTTTTTTTTCTTCCTTCTACATTTCCTTTGGGCGTGATTGTGCTATTGCCCAACATATTGTTTCTTGTGGTACTTTGTTGCTCGTTGGACGCTCGTGTTGGTTGCCATATCTATAAAGCGGGGCGAAACCTAATTTTGAGAGAGGGAGAGACAAATATTTAAATGGGATTGTGGGATATGTTGCTGATGCATCAAAGACCCTTCTCGATAGGATGACAAAAGTTGTGCATATTCCCTTAATATCATTTTTTTTCTAATTCAATATTTTAAAAGAAAAACAATATATTTCACCATTTGTGTTGATTGCTGAGATTTGTGAGGTAGGCTTGACAAGCCCGAAGCGAGAGAGTAGCTTTCAGGATTATGAAAAAAAAATCTTAACATTGGTGTTAAGACTTCTTTCGTGACTAATGCACACCTGATAATGTTTTTTTTTCTAAACTTCAGCATGCGCCTCTTTTGCCACCGCCGAGCAGAATGTATGGATGCCGCCGTGCCACTCTGGTAGATTTTTTGATGGACACGTGTTAATTTTCTCTTTCGTTGCAGCACACATATATTTTTGCTAGTATATATATGATAATGAAAGTTATATGTGAGATTATTTTAAAAAAAGTTATATGTGAGAGGACGGGCTTAACTTACCTTTCTCCGGATAAACCAAGTCTAGTTTCACCGGTTTCCCGTAAAAAAAAGTCTAGTTTCACTGGCTAGTTTCCCAAGCCAAATGTCATTCCGGATACCCAAAGTCTGTTTCCCAATTATGTTAACTGTGGACGATCTAAAGCAGGCGTCATGAGATCGCTTCGTTTTACCGACTTGTTTGTTTCTTGCGTGTAATCATGCTTTTGGTACGTGGACGCCCGGTTCCTCGCGAGCTCCACACTGGCTTAGAAGCCACTTGGTTTGGCCTAACGCACTTGTTTACCCACAGCGGTTACTGTCAAATCAGCCAGCAGCCACTCCGTTTGGACTAATACATTTGTTTAGGCACAGCCAGCCGTTCCTATCAGAGCAGCCCGTCAAACATCTGAATCTGATCACCCGGTGACGGCGTTATCTCCGTCTGGCCACTTATCCTCGGGGAGTCCGGTCACTTCTGCTCCTTTTCATGATGGCTGCTTTGTTTCTGCTTGTCTCGAGAGGAGGCGCACGCACGCTTCCTCGTTCGCGTCCTCCTCTCTTCTCTGTGCTGTCTTCTCTCTCGTATCGTATTGTCGTCCCAGACTCCCCTGCTCGATCGGCGCTATCGCTGCAGGCTACGCGCCACTGCAGGTACTGCTGTCATGCCTTGGTATCGACAATTGCGGTACTGCAGCTCGCTGCGGCGCAAACATCGAGGCGCATCATCGTGCTTGTGAAAAGGACCTGACGGTCTGCCGTGTAGTAGTAGTAGTAGTAGTAGTAGGCTGGGGGAGTGCCTCTGGACGCTAGTTTCAACTTTGGAAAGCTTTTAAAATGCTGAGAAGCAACAAGAAATAAAAGGTCTAAACAAGAAGAAGATGAAGAATGGCCATGGCGTTTCAATCTGGCCAACCAATCGTGGTCTTCTGGAGAAAACACTATCAGACGATTTCGGACAGAACTGCCGGGCAACATCAGGTCGTCAACATAGTAGTAGGAGCAAACACAATCAGGAAAGAATGTCAACGCGCTTAATTAACCAAGAGAGGCCAGGGAATTGTACTCGTATGTCGTATTGGTATCTCGTTGAATCTTCGCGTGCTGCTTAGATCCTGTTTGGTTCCAAATAAGTCACCAACTTATAAGTCGAAAAATGAAAAAAGTGAGTTATTTTGCCAAACAGACCCGACTAATAAGTCACCCCAACTTATAAGTCATAAGTTGCTTCATCCCAACTTAAAACTTATAAGTCACCCCCTTTTACGTGGGTCCTACTATCTGCATGATATTGATTGGTGTGGGAAGGTGTGTCAGATGACTTATAAGTCAGGTGACAACCAAACAAACGTGACTTATAAGTCACTGGTTTTAAGTCACCTGACTTATAAGTCGGGTAACTTATTAAAACCAAACAGGCCTTTAATAAACCTCCATGTGCCTGAGAAGTTTCTTGGGAAACAAACCAAACAGGGTGGCGTTTGCACGCAGCAAGAAGAAACTTCAGGGCGAATGAAATGACGAATAGCTGAGGCTGCAGGAGCGGTTGCCTCTGCAGAAGAAATGTCTTTGCATTGCAGCGGTCGACGCCACGACCTGCTATTTTTTATTGTGTCTGGTTGACGCGCGAACGCGAGTCAGAACATGGGACAGAAGGAATGACTTTTTTTTAGAGGACAGAAGGAGTGACTTGCGTCTTGACGAGGTGCTCTGGCTTGCCGCGTACTCCAGGTCCAGGGGAAAGCCAAGCCAAATACTCCTTCCGTATCTGTCGTGTCTTCGGGAATAGGTCTGCAGGTGCTCCTCCTTGTTCAGACAGTGCAGGCGCGCGACTTCTTTCCTACTCCTGTTCGTCGACATTTCCGGTTAAAAATGCACGATTATAATATTTGGCATTTTAAATTTCAAATATGGGTCTACTGTCCTGCCTCGTAAAGTATCCGTGATCTGATTAATCGGCACACGTATTTATTAAGAGTGGCGAGTACGTACTTGACTAAGTTGTACTCCCTCTGTTCCATATTCTAGTGCGTATAGTTTTTGGGGCTAGATTCCGAAATGTAGTGCGCCTAAGCCGCTTTGGACCACAATAGCCCTCGGCTGGTTCACGGAGTGTAGCAGCAGGCACCCATGTGTTGTGGCAGAGTGAGCAGATGGAGGGGCAATTCATGTCTAAATGAGAGTGCCACGTCACGTCTTGGTATAAACGCCACACGCAATGACGCACTATAAAGAGGAATGGAGGGAGTACTATATACCAAGTCTGTATATATGAGTTTAAAATTCCATGGCCTAGTGGCAGGCTGCCAACCAGAAAAGATCAAGCATCATCTGAAGACTCACGGGGTGTTTGGTTCAGGGACTTTTTAGTCTCAGAGACTAGAAAAAGTCCCTAAAAAGTCCCTAGGAACCAAATGGGAGGGACTTTTTCTACAGGGACTAAAAAAGACTCTACTAGAGAGTCTTTTTTGATTAGTCCCTGGGACTAGAAAAAGTCCTAGCACTTCTAAACCAAACACCCCCTCAAGCGGCCTGGTTGACTCGCAAATGCATGTACTCCATCCGTCTATCTACTGACTATTTACATCTATAGACCATCTTGCGGAAGATCTTCAAATTGATAACCACCAAAGCTTATTTGAGTCATTGAGTGTGATTTATCTAGTGACTATTTACATCTGCACGTCATATCTTAACATTTTTTTAAAAGGGGGACTCCCCGACCTGCATCAGAATGATGCATACGGCCACTTTTATAGAAAGCAAATAGGTTCAATAAGATCTTACAGTCTGAAAGTAAAGTAACGGCAAGCTCACAAAGAGCCACAACGCCAAAAACGAAAAGGCCAAGAGGCCACAACCGGCTAGCATAACAAAGATATGAAAACTAATTGCCTATCTTACTACATGGCCGCCATCCAAACCGGTTGAAGATATCCCGTGCTACCATCTCCCACCGGATAGATCCAGTAACCAAATGCTCTCTGGCCTCCGTCGGAGTGAGAAACGACCACATACGGATCAACGCAGTGGCTCGGAATATAACCTGTAAAAATGAATATTTGTTGTTCTGTTGAAAGCCAAATCATTTCTGCAATTCCAAATTACCCACAACAAAGCACATACTACTACGCGAATGTGTCTAGCTGTTTTGGACTCTATCCCAACAAGGCACGTTCGAAATAACGTACTGACAGAATTCGGAGGAGAAATGTTAAAGGCAATGTGCACCGTCTGCCACAAAACTTTGGCCAACGGGCAATCAAAGAACAGGTGTTTGATAGTTTCATCCCGATCACAAAAACTACACCTAGTAGATCATGTCCAGTTGCGCTTTACCAAGTTGTCCTTTGTTAATATGACTTGTTTATGTACAAACCACATAAACACTTTAATTTTCAAAGGAACTTTGACTTTTCAAACATATTTGGAACTAGGAATGGCGCTAGAGTTGATGACATCGATATACATCGATTTAACTGTGAACTCTCTAGACCTAGTAAGCTTTCAGCACAACTGATCAGACTGATGAGATAGCTGAACCTCCATCAATCTACTCACCAAATGAAGCCATGCTTCCCACCGGTTGCCAACAAGCGTCCTTCTAAAATGAATATTAAGGGGGATGGACTGCATTATCATGGCAACGAAAGGCATCACGTCGTTGAACAATACTATGCAGGAGCGGATACTGAAGCGCCAACGGTGTTTCTCCAAGCCAAGTATCCTCCCAGAAGCGTGTGGTAGTGTCATTACCGACTATAAACTTTGTCCTGTTAAAGAAGGATGCTTTGACTCTCATAAGCCCCTTCCAAAAAGGCGAGTCAGTCGGTCTCACTGTCACTTGGGACAAAGTTTTGGACTGCAGATACTTACTACGGAGAATCTGCGCCCACGTGGCCTCAGTCTCCACTGATAACTTATACAACCACTTACTGAGAAGACATCTGTTCTTGACTTCAAGATTCTCAATGCCAAGTCCCCCTAGTCCTTTGGTCTACAGATGATATCCCATTTGGCGAGTCTGTATTTTCTCTTTAGTTCATCACTCTGCCAGAAGAATCGGGATCGATAGAAGTCCAGCCTTTTCCTAACACCAACTGGGACTTCAAAGAAGGATAAGAGAAACTTAGGCATACTAGTGAGTACCGAATTAATAAAAATCAATCGGCCTCCGTATGACATGAGTTTGCCCTTCCAGCAACTCAGTTTCTTCTCAAACCGATCCTCGATACACTTCCATTCTCTGTTTGTCAGCTTACGATGGTGAATGGGTATACCTAAGTACGTGAAAGGTAAAGTCCCCCATTCGCATCCAAACAATTGCCTATAAGCATCTTGTTCCTCATTGGCTCTACCAAAACAGAACAACTCGCTTTTATGAAAGTTAAACTTCAACCCAGTCAATTGTCCAAATAAGCACAACACCAGCTTCATATTTCTCGCTTTTGCCAAGTCGTGCTCCATAAAGATGATCGTATCATCAGTGTACTGTAGGATGGACACACCTCCATCAACTAGATGAGGCACCAAGCCACCCACCTGACCGACCTCCTTTGCCCTACCTATCAAAATTGCCAACATATCAACCACAATGTTGAACAGAATAGGAGACATTGGATCACCTTGTCTCAGGCCCTTGTGTGTCTGGAAATAATGACCTATGTCATCATTCACTTTAATTCCAACACTCCTTTCTGCGTGAAGGATTCTACATGGCGTCGCCAGGCTTCATCAAAACCCTTCATGCGTAAGGCCTGTTGAAGGAAAGACCATTTGACTTTATTGTACGCTTTCTCGAAATCCACCTTGAAAACAACTCCATCTAGTTTTTTCGTGTGAATCTCGTGGAGTGTTTCATGAAGGACCACAACCCCTTCAAGGATATTCCTGTTCGGCATGAAAGCAGTTTGGGAATGCTGCACCATAGAATGCGCAATCTGCGTGAGCCTATTAGTCCCGACCTTGGTAAAAATTTTGAAACTAACATTAAGAAGACAGATGGGCCTGAATTGCTCAATTCTCACAGCCTTTGTTTTCTTAGGAAGAAGTGTTATCATTCCAAAATTTAGATGAAAAAGCTGAAGCTGTCCAGAGAATAAATCATGGAACAACGACAACAAATCCCCCTTAATAATATGCCAGCACTTCTTATAGAACTCTGCCGGAAATCCATCCGGGCCGGGAGCCTTATTATTTTTCATCTACGAGATGGCCTCAAACACCTCTTTCTCAGAAAAAGGGGCAGCTGTAACATCCCAAAATTCTAAATTTAGGAATGTTATATTAAATAGATAGTTTTGATTGTTGTTTGAGTGATTGAGTGAAGTTGAGTGCAATTGAATTTTTTTTGAAAGTTAAATGAGAGGGAATAAAAGGACTTTCCCAAACTTTCATCTTGCTTTTCTAATCTCCGTGAATTCAAATTCATTTTCATCAAAAAAAACCTAGAGAGAAGATGACATGACTTCTTCCATTTAATTAAATGAAAAAGGGGTTTTGAAAAAGATTTGAATTTCATTTGGAAAATATTTCCAATTCTGAAACTTTAACCAACTCAATGATTTTCATGAGAGAAGATAAAATGACTTCTTCAAAAAATATGAAATACGAGTTGGGAGTTTAAAAGAAATCCAATTCAAAGTCCCTTTGAAATTATTTTCAAATTGGAGGTATTTGGGTTTTATTCAAATTATTTTTCTCCAAAAATAAAATATATGGAAAATAGGGTAAAATGATTCCCTACAACAGAAAATTGGAGAGAAATAAATTTGAAATCATTTTGGTATTTTTAAAAATAATTTTTATTGGATTTTATTAGACCAGAAGCACTCCTTGCTTTATTTGAATTGTTGTAGATTTTATTTGACGCCAGAATAATGTTCATCTTGTAGGAAATCTTTTTCTGAAAATTTTGATATATTATATGCCTATATAATATTTCTATTTCTTTTGTTTTTATTTTGTTTGACTGCAAAAATGTTTTTTTAAACTTCCCTCCACTGAACTGGGCCGGCCCAGCTCCTGCCGGGCCAAGGCCCAGCCCAGCGCGCCGCCTCGCTCCCGTCCCCGACCGGGACTCCTCCCGAGTCCGCCGCCGCGCCGCCATGGACGTTGTGCCGCCTGCGGCCTCCTCTGCCCCCTCCTCCACGCCACGTCGCCCCTCCCCACCTATAAAACCCGAGGCCCCGGGCCCCGTTCCTCCCCTCCACGCGTCACGCGCCGCCACCGCTGCATCTGCCGCCGCTGCACCGGAGTTGTCGCCACCGCCGAGCCTCCTCACCACCGCCGCGCACCTTCCCGACCCCCGCAGCCACCACCCACCTCACCGTCGTCCCGCGTCGCATCCCTCCGTTCAGCCCGCCGATCCGGAGGGCCACCAGAGCCGCCGCCCCGGCCGGACCCGAGCCGCCGCCGCCGTCCCGTCGCTGGAACACGCCACTGCCACCGGAAACCACCGCCGCCGGTTTAATTTCCGAACTGGTACAAAACTGCAAAAGCCCGACCGGTTTTCTTTTAGATCGATTTTCATTTTTTTGTTAGTGCTATTAAGTGAACGTTCGTTGTTTATACCTTCGCAGCGAATGAATTCGTTCGTTAGCGTTCAGTAACGGATCTTCATTACTTAGTCTTTTTGTTTTTTTGTTTTTTTATGTCAGGGACCTATCCGTGAGTATAATTATTTATAGATTAGCCCCTCGTTTTCAAACGACCACATCTTTTTACTCGTTTGTCCAAATCCAACGAAACCAACGCCCACTTCTTCGTTATGATCCCCTCTATCCAGTAAAGCAACTTAAACATGTTTTTGAAAGTTTAAAATTTGAATTAGATCAGATTTGTGTTTGAACTTCATTTGATCGTAACTCGAGTTCTATAACTCTGTTTGTGTTGATTCTTTTTGCAAATCGAAGCTCTTGACCTAAACTTTCTGATAAGGCCAAATTCACATAATTTTGGTAATATTAGAAATTGTTTTATGTTGCAAGAGTTATTTGCTTGGTTTTGATGTTTTCCAAATTGTCTTCTTCGTTCTTTCCGATCTTGTGAGTGATTGCTTATGTGTGGTTACTATTGCTTGCTTATGATAGATTGACCGGAGTGAGACGAATAGAACTATCCAGAGTTGAGTGCGAATCATCTTCATCAACAGTACATGCAAGTTCACACTTTGATCATACTTTTCATTACCCAGATTTTTATGCATTAGTTTCAACCCCTCAAACATTGCATGGTTAGGATCTGATTAACATGTGGGTTTTGGGAAGTAGACGAGGTAGTACCCATTGCCCTGTTTATTATAGGGTTATTTAAATCTATGCCCCTCGTCTCTTAGTTGTGCTCACTTTTCCCCATTCGTTAACTTTTTACTCACTTTTCCCCATGATTCAAAAATTTTGCGTTCACATTTTCCTCACTTTTGCCCCTGAAAAAGTGCTCAAAACCAAGGCAAAATGAGCGAGTGGGGAAAACTGAGCACAACTAAGGAATTGGGGGCACAGATGGAATAAGCCCTTTATTATAAAACCTTTGGGAGTTACTTCTACGTTATGCTTATACCGCTATGCTATGCTCGTAGATGTGGATTGGGTTTGAGAGTATTCCATGACAGATGTGAGATTGTTACTTAATGGTTCAACTTAATGTGGCTACTTAAATACACATCTGGGTGGATTGAGGCACCTCGGGAACCCAGTGATTGCCTGTTTTTTTGGAAATCCCGGGGTACCGTGTGATTCTCCTATGGACCGCCACCCAGGCTCAAAGGGATCATAAGATTATTCATGCTAGAAACTTCCGTGTGCAGCCACAAGCTATTATGGGCTCTAGCATAGTTGATTAAGTCGTGTGAACTCTTACAGTGGTAGACTAGCAGATGTGGGGGAAAGTAGGTGTAACTGTCTACCCATTGTAAGGTGCTAACACTTCTGAAAGACTGTGTCTCGGTCATCCATTTCTCAAACACCATGTAGTGCGAGAAATCCAATGGAGGAGATCGAGTCTTGTGGGGAAAAGTGCGCAAACCTCTGCAGAGTGTACAAACTAATCATGGTTAGCCGTGTCCCCGGTTATGGACATTTTGAGTATCTGGTTCTTGAATTATCATGTTGATCTCATCACGTTACTTAAATAATTTGTTGGGATGATGATTATTAATTTGGGATTGAGTTGGGTGAACCTTCTCAATGTTTTCAACACACTTTGTAGTTAAATAAAATATATTCCTTTGTTGTAGGGAAAATTTGGCTTTATGCAAAACTGTAACCATAGAGCTTTTCCACCAGCCATATATGCATGTAGTGATAGCTATTGTTCATCATTTATCCTATGGTGTGAATTTGCCAGAACATTCAATGTACTGACCTACATGGCTGCAACGTTTCATGTTGCAGGATTCTTACGACGAGTAAGTGATACGTTAGGGTTACGATTTCTACACTCAACTTTGCCGTTGGTGTTGATGGGAATCCACAACCTTGTTACTTCCGCTATATGGATTGAGGTAATAGTATTTACGTTACTTTATACATGTGATTTACCTCTGTTATAAATCCTCGAGTACTGTGTGTGTCAGCATACCGATCCAGGGATGACACTTAAGCACAGAGACTTGACCGTTTGAGGTCGGGTCGCTACAGCAGCCAAAATATCATTCTCAATAGCAGTAAGTTGAGGAACATCCTCAATCCTAGACTCATCCAGAGAAACACAGTTCTCCTCTGGAGGCCCAAACAACTGCTTGTAATACTCGGTAATGTATAATTTTAGGTTCCTCTGTCCTAAAATCGTTCCTTCATCTTGTTCAGCTGAAAGATCCTCTTCTTTCTGTGCTTGCCATTGGCGATCATGTGAAAGAATTGAGTGTTCGCGTCCCCCTAGACAACTCGTTGGACCTTGGCCCACAACGCCCACTTTAATTCCTCTTCATGAAGAAGCTCTTTCAATCTCATCTCCGCATCAAGCTTAGCATGAAGCTCTGATGCCGGCAGAACCGTGGTTTCTGCTTTTACATCTAGGGACTGAATAAGGGTAAGGAGCCTTTCCTTTTCGACCTTATAAATCCCACTAAGATGCTTAGCCCACCCACGTAGGAAACTTCTCAAGTGCCTAATCTTATTCTTCCAACGCTCAAGCGCAGTCCTACCTCCTGCATCCTTAGCCCATTCCCTAGCTACAAGATCAAAGAAGCCGTCTCATTCAAACCAAGCCAGCTCGAACGAAAATGCATTTTTGTTTCCCAAGTGGGTGGCCTCACCTGAATCTAGAAATAAAGGCGTGTGGTCAGAAATACCACGGGAAAGTGCCTGAACTGTTACGAAGGGAAACTTCTGTTCCCATTTGACGCTAGCCAGCACTCGATCCAACTTTTCAAATGTCGGATTTGGCAACGCATTAGCCCAGGTGAATTTTCTTCCCGAAAGCTCTATCTCTCTCAGATCCAAGCTTTCAATGATAGTATTAAACATGAAGGACCATCTCCCGTCAAAGTTATCAGTGTTCTTCTCCTCACGCCTTCTAATAATGTTGAAATCACCCCCCACCAGGATTGGAAGCTGCTCAGAGCTGCAAATCCGAACCAGATCAGCCAAAAATTCAGGTTTGAGCTCGGGCTGTGCGGCACCATATACCGCCACCAGAGCCCAATTAAACCCACCGGTCTTCGACGTCACCCGAAACTTAACTTCAAAGTCTCCCATCACCACACTTCGGACTTCGAGTGAATCACATCTAACTCTTAGTAAGATCCCGCCCGATCTTCCTGTCAGTGGCAGACAATGCTAGTCAGAATCAATCCCTCCCGATAAAGTATTGAGAAATTGTGGTGAAAAATTATCTCTACCAGTTTCCGACAAAGTGATAAAATCCAGCCTATGCTTAATAGAAGCCTCTGCAAGAAACCTTATTTTAGACAAGTCTTTCAGACCTCTGCTATTCCAAAAGATTCCTTTCATATTTTGTCATGAAATTTTTTAGCCGTACGGATCCTAGCACTCCTACGCACTGCGGAAGCCGGGTATATCTTCCGCTTCCACTTGCGTTTAGATTTGTTCTGACACTCCAGCTGGTCCTCACAACCAACCTCAGAGGCTCTAACCACAACATTCTCAGATGTACCATCCTCCTCCTCAGACTCTGGTAGGGGTGTTACAAGATCCACACAAAAATTATAGAGCACCCTGACCCCAAAGCATCAAACTCGGAATCGTTCATGGGTTTAACTGCAGCTAAGTTACGAATCATCTTTAAAGCCCGCTCTGCCTCTAAATCCAGGATATCATTGACGAAATTTGAAATTTCACTATCATTACTACCTAGTGAAACTCCTAACTGGTTTGCATTATTAATAATCTCATCATTAGAAAAATGCAAAATGGAATTAGAGATATTAACCGACATACCAGTAGTGACCTCAATGCCACGAAGCTTGGCCGCCCTCATGGCGCACCCCTGTAGTATGTCATCAACCTCCGGATGATCCTGGAGACGGCAGCTGAACCGTCGCCCCTCAGAGACCGGATCCGGAATCCCTCCAAACACAATAACCTCCTCCCAAGTGGTCCTACTCGAGGTGGGGCCTCCTGCCTCACCCCAAACAAGTAGTCGGTCGGCCTCCGTCGACGAAACACCGGGAACGCCTGAAAGTGGTGGGGAGGAGAATGCATGGGCCACCTGCCCGTACTCCCCACCCACCCCGGCCCTCTGGCAAGGGGTGCTCACCGGTGCTGCAGCAGGGGCGGCCACCCTAGGTGCCCTAGGGGAAGAGGGCACCGAGGCCACCTGCCCCGATCTCCCTCCAGAAGGTGGAGCCGCCCCCTGCAGCTTCGGTACCGCGAGAGGAGAAGAGGGTGCCGGGGCCACCTGCCCCGGACCCCCTCTCGAAGGTGATACCTCCACCACTGAAACCTCGTCCACCGCGAGAGGAGAAGAGGGCGCCAAGGGCACCTGCCCCGAGCCCCCCTCAAAAGGCGGAACCGCCGCCTGTAGCTCCGGCACCACGAGAGGAGAAGAGGGAATCGAGGCCACCTGCCTCTAACCCCCTCCGAAGGTAAGACCGTCACCACCGGAACCTCGTCCTGAGGAGAGTCCACGAGCTATGCAAGAGAGGGAGTGCCACCTGCCTAGACTCCTCCTCTTCTCCCCTGACCAAGGTCGGCAAGGCCCCAAGGACGGGACTCACAACATCCTCAAAATCCAAAGCAGGTAACGTGCTCTCAAAAACATCGTCAGACTCCATCCGATCACTCCAAAGTCTCGGAGGCGCAAAGGCAGGCTCGAAAGACCCAAATCTCAGAGAGGTCATAGGCACCGAGGAGGGTGATACCGTCCCATCCCCAGGTGTCTAAGAAACGGGCCCCGGTCCATTGGATAACTCTCGTCCAACATCATCGACCGGTGCCTCCTTAGCTCCCGAGCTGTCATCTCCCTCGTGCATGTCAACATCAGTCCTGTTAGCCGCCTCAGCGAATAGATCCTTATCCTCAAACTCAATCATGAGGTTATAAATCTGGCCTCGATATGTCCACTTGACCACACCAGGCACGAACTCGATATCCAGAACACTGACCAGCAGTCGGGCAATCCCGTGAACTCTGGTAAATGCCATATCCACTCTCTCAGTCTTCCCCACCATAATTCCCAAGCTAGCCACGACCCTAGCATCCTGCATCGGCTTCGAGGGAGCCCCGAAAAAACGCAGCCAAACCTGAGTAAGAGGCTTACCCTGAGGTTCGACCTTCTTCCACTCATGAAACTCGAGGATACAATCTGTACCCGGCACTTTGCACATCCCAAAACTCAGAAGTCTCTGCAAATCCTCAACTGAAGGGAACTCAACCCTAAACATTTTTGCCTCGAGACTAATAAGCTCTCATTGGAAGTCACCAGGAGCTAACTCCTTCAGCCTCTGCACATTCTGAGTCTCAGAGACCTCTCCTCTTGTAACTTTGACAACCCCAGTGGTCAGACTCTGGGTCTCGTCGATCTCCCTCGCACAAGGAGACTCAAAGAACGTGAGCTCAGCACAGTACACTCCATACATCATAAGAGACGGCGCCTGATCTCGCAAAATCGGACAACCCCCCGTATCATGTGTCGGCTTGCCACAGGTGTCACATAGGTCAGTGAAAGTGCATATATCCCTAGGTGGTTTTGGTAATTCATAACAACATATAACTCATTGAGCTAATGCTATTCCAAGACTATTATTTCAGGAAAGCTCAATGAATGGCATGGCATGGATGATGAAAGTGGATCCCTCAAAATACTAAGGACAAAGGATTGGCTCAAGCTCAAAAGCTCAAGACTCTTCATTTTACATTTTAGTGATCCAAGATCACATTGAGTCTATAGGAAAAGCCAATACTATCAAGAAGGGATGGGGTGTTGCTTAATGAGCCTCTTGCTTCATGTGCTTAGTGATATGCTCCAAAACCCTCAACTACTTTCCCACATCCACAAATGACCTAAACCTAAAGCCAAAATCGGTCACACCGATTCTTTCTATCCGGCGCCACCGATTCCAAAAGTCATAGCCACTGCCACAAACCCTAAGCAAATCGGTCTTACCGATAGGGATCTCGGTCTCACCGAGATGGGGTTGCAATCTCTCTGTTTCCCTTCGTAACGTTTTGGTTTAACCGAAGTGAGCGACCGGTCCCACCGAGATTGCAATGTAAACTCTCTGTTTCCTTTTTGTAACATTTCGGTCTCACCGAAAAGAGCAAATTGGTCCCACCGACTTTACCTGACCAACTCTCTGGAAAGCTTATTACCAAATCGGTCTCACCGAGTTTGTGTAATCGGTCTCACCGAGATTACGTTATGCCCTAACCCCTAACCGAATCGGCCTCACCTAGATGCATGTCAGTCCCACCGAAAATCACTAACGGTCACTAGGTTTACTAAATCGGTCCGACCGAGTTTAGCGATTCGGTCCCACCGAGTTAGGTAAATTGTGTGTAACGGTTAGATTTTGTGTGGAGGCTATATATACCCCTCCACCTCCTCTTCATTCGAGGAGAGAGCCATCAGAACGAACCTACACTTCCAACTTACCATTTCTGAGAGAGAACCACCTACTCATGTGTTGAGGCCAAGATATTCCATTCCTACCATATGAATCTTGATCTCTAGCCTTCCCCAAGTTGCTTTCCACTCAAATCTTCTTTCCTCCAGATCCAAATCCTATGAGAGAGAGTTGAGTGTTGGGGAGACTATCATTTGAAGCACAAGAGCAAGGAGTTCATCATCAACGCACCATTTGTTACTTCTTGGAGAGTGGTGTCTCCTAGATTGGCTAGGTGTCACTTGGGAGCCTCCGACAAGATTGTGGAGTTGAACCAAGGAGTTTGTAAGGGCAAGGAGATCGCCTACTTCGTGAAGATATACCGCTAGTGAGGCAAGTCCTTCGTGGGCGACGGCCATGGTGGGATAGACAAGGTTGCTTCTTTGTGGACCCTTCGTGGGTGGAGCCCTCTATGGACTCGCGCAGCCATTCCGCTTCGTGGGTTGAAGTCTCCATCAACGTGGATGTATGATAGCACCACCTATCAGAACCACGCCAAAAACATCCGTGTCTCCAATTGCGTTTGAATCATCCAAACCCTTCCCTTTACTTTCTTGCAAGTTGCATGCTTTAATTTCCGCTGCCTATATACTCTTTGCATGCTTGCTTGAATTGTGTGATGATTGCTTGACTTGTCCTAAGATAGCTAAAATCTGCCAAACTCTAAAATTGGGAAAAGGTTAAGTTTTTAATTGGTCAAGTAGTCTAATCACCCCCCTCTATACTTACTTCAAGGTCCTACAAGTGGTATCAGAGCATTGGTCTCCATTTGCTTTGATTTCCATAGCTTTTGGTGGTCACACCCTTGGTTTCACAACCTAGGAGAGTATGGCATCTAGCGAGGGAAATTATCACTGTAGAGGTCCTTACTTTGATGGTACTAATTTTGCTAGTTGGAAGCATAAGATGAAAATGCATATTCTCGGACATAACCCCGCCGTTTGGGCAATTATTTGTATTGGCTTGCAAGGTGAATTCTTTGATGGGAGAGAACCGAACCGTGAAGCGAATGCGGAAGAATTGAAGATGCTGCAATACAACGCTCAAGCATGTGACATCATCTTCAACGGATTGTGCCCTGAAGAATTCAACAAAATCAGCCGTATTGAGAATGCAAAGGAAATTTGGGATACTTTGATTGATATGCATGAAGGTACCGAGTCCGTCAAGGAATCCAAGTTGGATGTGCTCCAAAGTCAGCTTGACAAGTTCAAAATGAAGGATGGTGAAGGTGTCGCTGAAATGTACTCTAGGCTTGCTCTTATCACAAATGAGATTGCCGGCTTAGGGAGTGAAGAGATGACCGACAAATTCATCATCAAGAAAATCCTAAGAGCATTGGATGGAAAGTATGATACCGTGTGCACATTGATCCAAATGATGCCAAACAACAAAAATCTCAAGCCAACAGAAGTCATTGGAAGAATTGTTGCTCATGAGATGTCACTCAAGGATAAGGAGGAACTTCACAACAAGTCAAGTGGTGCTTACAAAGCCTCAAGTGAAGCCCCAACATCATCAAGCGAGAAACAAACCTTCAATGAAGAATTGAGCTTAATGGTGAAGAACTTCAACAAATTCTACAAGAGTAGAAGCAAAGAAAGAAGCTCCAAGTCAAGGTCTTATCATGACAAGAGATCTTCTAGTCGAGAGCGCAATTGCTACAATTGTGGGAAGCCTGTACACTACTCCAATGAGTGTACGGCACCCTACAAAAGAAGAGAATATTCTCCAAAAATAAGAAGAAAAAGAGAAGAATCACCACCAAGAGAGAGGAGTAGTAGAGATGATCATTATGAACGAAGACCCTCACAGAGAAGCAAGGATTCGGAAAGGAAGGACAAGTCATCAAGGAGCTACACAAAACGAAGACATCAAGCTCATGTTGGTGAATGGGTATCCGGCTCCGACTCCGACAATCACTCCGAGAGAAGCTATCACTCCGACTCCGAACATACTCAAGATGAAGGTGTTGCCGGTCTAGCACTTGTGTCAACCAACTCCTACGACATATTTGATTCACCAAATGGAGGAATTGGAAGATGCTTCATGGCCAAACGTCTGAAGGTAACACATCCTGAGTATGTTGATTTTAATAGTGATGAAGATGACTTGCTTGTGGATGATGATTTACTTGTTGACAACTCTAGTGATGAATACTATGATGAAACGTCAATTAATCATGCTAATCAAACGAATGACAATGATAAGGAGAAAATTGAGCTTCTAACTAAAGAACTAAACACTCTTAAGTTGGATCATGAAACTATCTTCGAAGATCATCGAGAACTTTTAAGGGCTCATGAGAAGTTACGCTTTGAAAAGCTCAATCTTGAGCAAGAGCATGAGTTCTTAAAGGCAATCAATGATGATCTCCGCAAGAAAAGTTCTTCTTACATTGCCAAGCGTTTACTCTTATGCACTTACATGCCTCAAGTCAAGTCTAGTAACAAGTACAAGAAAGATACTTCCTCTAGTAGTAACAATAATAATGTCAAATCCAATGTTGTTGCTTCTAGTAGTTCTCTTGATTCCACTAATGATTCTCTTAGCCAAGTTACACTTGAGAAAGAAAATAGTTTATTGAAGGGAACTATAGAGAAAGGTGTTTACAAGAGCCTTGCCGGGAGTAAGCAATTCGAGGAAATTGTACGCAAGCAAGGAAGGCACCGGAAGAATCAAGGTGTTGGTTTTGAACGAAAGTTCAACGCCAATGGAGTTGAGTGGGAAGAACATCAATACCCCAAGACAAAGTTTGTTCCTCAACAAGAGAAGTATGATCCTATTTCCTTCAAGGGGACACAAGCTCAAGATGATCTTCCACCACAAGACCACAAGAACAAAGGCAAGGACAAGCTTCAAGAAGAGATTGATGCATTTGAAGAAGCCCCTAAAGCCTCGTTCAAGTGGGTCCCCAAGACTACGTCAAGTTCTACTTCATCAAGTACAACTACAACTCCAAGGATTCCCATCAAGATGATGTGGATCCCGAAGAAGAAGAACTAGAGAGTTCTTGAGGGTGACTCCGCCAACATTCTTCACTCATATCATTTTGGCAAGAACAAGTGCAATCAACTTTCACATCTTGCACTAGTTCAAGGAGTCACAAACCCTCATGTTGGTAAGGCAAGGGACAAGGTAACCTAATGTTTTCATGGACATCATCTTGTGTGTGCATCACTCTATGTCTATGGATATTCTTGTTTGTTCCTTGTGGGACTAACCCATGTAGGCAAGTTGAAAGTGCAACTCACTCCAAAGGATTGCTCCAAATGATCTACATCAACATTGAGCATCTACATCTTCAACACCTACATGAAGTCATCATCGACAAAACCCAAGGTTAGTTCATCCCTCTAAGGGGGATCTCACATCTAGGGGGAGCTTAACTCTAAGAATTGAGTCAAAGCAACTCTAATGGTGTGAACACATTAATGCATTATGTAAAAGTGGTAACCCCACTTGAGCTTAAACGATGAGTATGACCTATGATCAAATGTTCTCATTTGACTCCTAAGTCAATATACTCATATATAGATGACCTACTCATCGCCAATTGTTTGATAGATGCTAGAATTGGTTGTGCATGCTTTGCCACATATTTCAATTGCCATCTTATTGTGTGAGCATGTTGGTGCATATCTTACTCATTCAAGGACATCCACTTGTTTTGTTTGTTTGGATTCTTTTCTTTGTGCAAAGTGGATGGACAAGAATGCCTAAGAACCTTCTTTAGCTATCTATGCTTTTCTCGTCTCAAACTCTATTCATGCTACATCACAAAATTTGATCAAGTCAGATTCGAACCACTCTGTGTGAGGAGCACTCGGAGTCCCCGATTCGTCATAGACTTAAACTTCCAAAACCTCTTAGTGATTCTCGGTCTGAACGATCCTTCCATTTCGGTCCTACCGAGATCATCAAGTTGATCTGAGTTTTCAATCTCGGTGCAACCGATTTGAACTTTTCGGTCTCACCGATTTTCTGTAACTGAACACAGTTATGCATCTCGGTGCCACCGAGTTGTTCCACTCGGTCACACCGACAGGGTCGAGCTATATATATAGCCACGGGCAAAATTTTGGAAATTTCTCCGAAACCCTTCGCCCGCGCAACAGCTCGCTCTGCCATCGTGGTCTCTGGATCGTCTCCTCGTCGCCAACAGCCTCCTGTCGCTGGTCTCCGCCGCCGTCAATGGATTTCGTCCCCGCCGTTGCCGCCGTAGCAAGTCCACCGCCAAGTTAGGGTATGGACTTAATCTTTGTGCTATCCACGTCTGATTCCTGGCACATTGTTTTCATATTGATTCTTGCCACGATTGAAACTCTTCTATCCAGCCAAAGTAGTTCATAGATTAGATGTGATTCAAATTTTTAGGGTTAGGTTTCCGCCGAAACCATCTCGGACCCACCGAGTTGAAAAACTCGGTCTCACCGATTTGGCTTATGCCATTGCACTAGTGACTCTCGGTCTGACAGAGAATTACTAATCGGTGCAACCGATTTGAGGATTCTGTGAAACCCTAGCAGTCTCGGTACCACCGAACTGAAACTCGGTCCAACCGAGATCATCAGTTTAGGTTCCAAAACTGCTTCGGTATCACCGAGTTTGAAAATCGGTGGATCCGAAATGCTTTCTGTGGAAAACTAAGACTGAACTTTTGAGTCATTCTTTTGCAAAAACCTCTGCATTTTGTGATGCTCATCTTTTCTATCTCATCTATAACTCTTCACAGGGTCAGCAGTCAGCTTTTGCAGTATGTCTGATCAAAGTGACAGCCAGAACAGGTCAGAAGAGCAGATGGACTTGAGTGAGGGCACTAGTCCCTCAACTTCAGATGAAGGGAGCAGAAGTACTCCTAGCAATTTGCCTAAGGCTGCAACTAGGCAAAGGAGGAAAAGAACTTCAGATTCAGAGGATGAAGATTACAAAGCTGAGGAAGATGAGGCTACTTCCAAGAAAGTGGTGCTCAAGAAGGAATATGGCTCAGCAAAGGATATAAAGCCAGGCATGAAGATTAAAAGGCCTGCAAGAAGGCAACCTATGCCCAAGGCCAGAGCATCAACTCAACTGCCTGAAAATCCTGATCCCAAAGAGCCAGCTGATGAAAGCAGGAAGAGGAAGGAAAGGGTCAAGAAGACCATGGCTAGAGTTGTTGGGCAATCTTCCATGATGGAAGAGGAAGAGCTTGCTGCACCAGCTCCAAAGGCAACTAAGCTTATGGGAGATGCAATCAGATCAGGGGCTGCAACATCCAAGCCCAAGGAATCACCCAAAGCTGCCTCCAAGGCCAAGCAAGTTCCAAAGAGGAATACTAGGAGTATTCCAGCTGCTGAGAAGAACAAGGCCCCAGTGCCCAATGTTGCTGAAGATTCAGAAGAAGAAGGACAGGTTCTAAGAAAGCTCAAGCCCAAGATACCAGACCACAATGATGCCCATCCTGTGGCTGAGGACATGAGAATCAGGAAGGATTCAGGGCTGAGACTGTGGAGAATGGAAGATCCATATGCTTCAAGAAGAAGAACTGCTGTTGACTACAGGTTCCACACAAAGGAACAACAGGACTTCTATGAAACAATTCTGTTGGACAAGAAGCCCATAGTCTGTGACATGAGGTGGGTTGACTGGAAATTCATCAAGGAAAATGAACAGCACTATCCTGGAGTGCAAGACACTTTGTTGCTTGTGGAGTTGCAGATTTTGTTGGACAGAAGTTCACCAACTGGAATGATGAGCTTATCATGCAGTTCTACTCCACAGCACACTTTTACCCAGATGGAAGAATAGTTTGGATGTCTGAAGGTACAAGGTACCAGTCCACTATTGAAGAATGGGCAAGTCTGATCAATGCCCCCAAGGAGAATGAGGATGACCTAGACATTTATGCAAAGAAGAAGTTGGGTCACAATTCAATGGCTCACATGTACAAGGAAATTCCAGACAAGGCATTAGAGACTCACAAGTTTGGATCAGTTCACTTTCTGCTGTCAGGGTTGCCAACCATAAATTGGATTCTGAGGCACACTTTGTTGCCCAAGTCTGGTGACCATAACATGATCAGAGGGCATGCCATCAACATGTTGCATGTGTTTGATGTGCCACAGAAGTTCAAAGTCATGAGCCTGATCATTGAAACAATCAAGAGGACTGCAGCAGATCAGAAGAGGAGCTGTGGATATGCACCTCAGATTCAAGAATTGATAAACTCAAAGATGGGCACAGGAAAATATCAGTTGGATAAGGAACACTTTCCACTTTATCCAGACTTTGAGGACAATGAGGTTGTCATGAATGAAGATGATCCACAATCAGTTCAAGCTCAGGAGAAGAAGGAGAAGGCAAAGAGGGAGAAGGCTGCCAAGATGCCAACTCAAGAGGAGGCATCTGAATATTTCTTGAAAACCAAACAGGAGCAGCTTGGTTACTTGATAGCATCATCTCTGAGGATTGAGAAGGGGTTGGCCACCCTAACTCAAAACCAGGAGAGCCTGGAAAGAATCATGGAACAAAAATTCTATGATCTAGATGTCAAGGTAACTGAGATTCAGTCAGTTGTGGAGCAGCTGCAGGATGACATGCAGGAGAGGAAGGGCAAGACTACCACCAATGTGTTTGCCAGAGTGCCCAGAGCCCAGAGGTCAGTTGCAGTGCCAGTGACAGACACTAGAGCAACAACTTCAGCACCAGCCACTGCCCCTACAGTTCCAGTGCAACCAGCTCCAGCACCAACTCCTCCAGCTCCATCCACTTCAACTGAAGCCTTCATCCAAGGAGCCATCTCTACACCACCACCAGAAGATCAAGCCTGAGAGTCGATCTAGCACTATGCATTTTCTATGAACTTTTTGGTAACTTGTTGCCAAAGGGGGAGAAAAATGTATAGATCATAGGCTTCGAGAGAGAGAGTGTTGCTTTTGTTCTCTCTTGCTTTATTTGGTGGTTTTTCAATCTTTGTTTGCTTTTGGTTGAGATACTATGCTTGTGAGACATTGATGATCATGTGTTTGATCATAAGCTACACTTATGCATGCTTGATATTATCCTATCTATCTTATGTGATCACTCACTATGCTTGGTGATGAGTGCATGTATTCATTGTTTATTATTTTGAGCGCTCCACCAAGATGTATGTGACATGGAAGAGTAACCCATGAGCCTAATTCATTGTGCATTTGCAGTCCAAAGCAAATCTAAAACTATGCACAAATTTAGGGGGAGCTCTTGCTTATCACATACTTCTCAAAGCGACGATGTTATTTAAATTTTATTATCATTTGTCGAAGCTTTGATCTATATGTTGTCATCAATTACCAAAAAGGGGGAGATTGAAAGTGCAACTATCCCTAGGTGGTTTTGGTAATTCATAACAACATATAGCTCATTGAGCTAATGCTATTCCAAGACTATTATTTCAGGAAAGCTCAATGAATGGCATGGCATGGATGATGAAAGTGGATCCCTCAAATACTAAGGACAAAGGATTGGCTCGAGCTCAAAAGCTCAAGACTCTTCATTTTACATTTTAGTGATCCGAGATCACATTGAGTCTATAGGAAAAGCCAATACTATCAAGAAGGGATGAGGTGTTGCTTAATGAGCCTCTTGCTTCATGTGCTTAGTGATATGCTCCAAAACCCTCAACTACTTTCCCACATCCACAAATGACCTAAACCTAAAGCCAAAATCGGTCACACCGATTCTTTCTATACGGCGCCACCGATTCCAAAAGTCATAGCCACTGCCACAAACCCTAAGCAAATCGGTCTTACCGATAGGGATCTCGGTCTCACCGAGATGGGGTTGCAATCTCTCTGTTTCCCTTCGTAACGTTTCGGTCTAACCGAAGTGAGCGATCGGTCCCACCGAGATTGCAATGTAAACTCTCTGTTTCCTTTTTGTAACATTTCGGTCTCACCGAAAAGAGCAAATCGGTCCCACCGAGTTTACCTGACCAACTCTCTGGAAAGCTTATTACCAAATCGGTCTCACCGAGTTTGTGTAATCGGTCTCACCGAGATTACGTTATGCCCTAACCCTAACCGAATCGGCCTCACCGAGATGCATGTCAGTCCCACCGAAAATCACTAACGGTCACTAGGTTTACTAAATCGGTCCGACCGAGTTTAACGATTCGGTCCCACCGAGTTTGGTAAATTGTGTGTAACGGTTAGATTTTGTGTGGAGGCTATATATACCCCTCCACCTCCTCTTCATTCGTGGAGAGAGCCATCAGACGAACCTACACTTCCAACTTACCATTTCTGAGAGAGAACCACCTACTCATGTGTTGAGGCCAAGATATTTCATTCCTACCATAGGAATCTTGATCTCTAGCCTTCCCCAAGTTGCTTTCCACTCAAATCTTCTTTCCACCAGATCCAAGTCCTATGAGAGAGAGTTGAGTGTTGGGGAGACTATCATTTGAAGCACAAGAGCAAGGAGTTCATCATCAACGCACCATTTGTTACTTCTTGGAGAGTGGTGTCTCCTAGATTGGCTAGGTGTCACTTGGGAGCCTCCGACAAGATTGTGGAGTTGAACCAAGGAGTTTGTAAGGGCAAGGAGATCGCCTACTTCGTGAAGATCTACCGCTAGTGAGGCAAGTCCTTCGTGGGCGACGGCCATGGTGGGATAGACAAGGTTGCTTCTTCGTGGACTCTTCGTGGGTGGAGCCCTCCGTGGACTCGCGCAGCCGTTACCCTTCGTGGGTTGAAGTCTCCATCAACGTGGATGTACGATAGCATCACCTATCGGAACCATCCGTGTCTCCAATTGCGTTTGAATCCTCCAAACCCTTCCCTTTACTTTCTTGCAAGTTGCATGCTTTAATTTCCGCTGCCTATATACTCTTTGCATGCTTGCTTGAATCGTGTGATGATTGCTTGACTTGTCCTAAGATAGCTAAAATCTGCCAAACACTAAAATTGGGAAAAGGTTAAGTTTATAATTGGTCAAGTAGTCTAATCACCCCCCTCTAGACTTACTTCAAGGTCCTACAATCAGCCACGCAGTCAGCAATAAAATGACCCTTCTCTCCACACCGATAGCACAACATTTTCTCCTTCTTGAGCGCCCACTTGGACGCCCTATCCAAGTCAGCCATGTTTGTCGCCTCCACTGACGCCGACACCGTGGTCTCATTCCCGGGTATCTCAGCATTAGCAAGCGCCGTCACCACATCCATAGCCTGACCGGACAGCACCGGCTCCTCAGCAACCCCAGTGGTGGGAGTCGGCTCGACGACCATAGGCAGAGGAGGCTTTCGTTGATGAAACCGACCACCTCGACCACCACGATGACAACGGTAGCCTCCCCATTGTCAATAAGCCGGGCCAGACACCCCCTCACCAAAACCACCCGAAGGACCGAGAAAAGGTCTCTCCGCAGTCCCATCACTCTGCCGGGCATATCCTCGGCCACCGCCCGTCGGTGAAGAGCCATGGTGCTGGCCATCCCCATAGGCATTGTACCCATCATCTCCCCATTAACCCCGGGGCGTTCCAGCAGCACCTCCAGCACCCGTGTTTTGAGGTGGTGGCGCTTGCGTCTGCATCGGCCTAGACCGATTCTGTGTCGGCCTTGCGACATAGTGCGGCGGGGGGGGGGGGGGGGCGAGGCTGACCAGGTGTCACACCCTTGTTCCCTGGCGTAGGCGGCCTGGGTGCGATTGCACCACCCTGGCCCATTGCGGCCACCCCAACCAGACCAGGTGTCGGCGGGCGAGGACCACCGGTCGTCCCGCCTCGACCCGCGACATGCAGCCCCGCCGAGCCCAACGACGGCGGCCGAACCCCTGGAAGGGCACCACCACCATGTCATGCAGCCACACTCGCCGTCCCAAGGACTACCGCAGTACCCCGGCTAGCTGCAGCCACCGACGGCGACACACCACGACCGGAACCAGAGACTGGTGGCAACAGCGCTCCTTGGCCAGAGCCAACGCCCAGCGGTGGCGCACCACGGCCAGTGCCACCGCCCGGCTGTGGCGCACCCCCGGCGCGGCCAGCCCCGGTCTGCACGGCAGTCTTCTTTCCCGGCTACAACCCAGCCCCGCGGCCCGCCATGGCCACCAGGGGAGGTATCCGCCTAGCGCGTCCAGGTCCCGAAGAACGAAGTTGGGGTGCCCGATGCAGGAAAACCCTAGTACGCAGGGAAGACTATCACGAAGTAGATGGTACTCGGATGCATGTGACATCACGTTCTCTATCGATAGGACCCGGAATCACTTGGGTCTCATACCCAACAGTCCCTGGCCCAACGACCTCAAGCGAAAAATCGTCCAAACCTAGCCCACTTTGGCTCAGGAGCGATTTCAAACGCTCCTGGCGAGCCGCCGTGATCTGGATCGGCTTGCTCGCCGGCATCGCCGCTGTGGCCAACACCGGCGCCGATCGCGGCCCTTTCCGGCATGGTTTCCTCCTTCTCTTAACCATAATCCACGACTACGGGCGAATCAAATCGTACAACGTTAAGTTAGGGAGATTTACATTAGGCAAGGGGCCTTTCCATGGCCGGATCGCCGTCGCCGCCGTTCTGCGATGCACGACACGACGAACCATCTCCTTCCTCTCTCTAGTGTGTAGTCCAAGCCTAGCCGGATTGTTGGGTGGCAAGACTTTGTCGACCGTCTTCGCCACATCTTCTTCGTCATAGCTGGCATTGAAGAAAACACAAATGACATCGGATGGGGTTGGAGATGCTGGAGAAGCCGCCGGCGAGTCCCCGTCCTCGTCGTCCTCATCGGAATCCGCTAGAGCCCAAAACCGGCCATCGACCCGCCGGTGATCCCCGGGAGATGAGGACAGGGCGCCCGAAGTCACCCTCGTGGTTGCCCCTGATCGCCTCATCGTCGCCCCTCACTCTCTAGTTCGAGGGCCGACTTGGCGCAGACTTTTGACACACACCCTTTAAAATGGGGAGATTTTCACTTCCCGGCCTCTGCACCAACTAAGGGTGCATACAACCATTTTAGTATGAGTACCAAAATAAAGGCTACCAAGGCCATCCCAAAACATTTATTTAAGAACACGCAAAGCATGTGTATCATTTCCTTGATATATAGGAGAGAAAAAACAGTAACATACTCCTAAAAGAGAGAAGAGAGGGGCGCCACACTAGGTATGGGAAGAGCAAAGAGGAATATGACAAAGTACAAAGCTCTCCAAGCTCGAACTCCAGTCGGGAAGGCAAAAAGACGAGATACAGAGCATCTAGACCGTGTCACAACCAACTCTAGAAACCTCCATCGCATGACCACGACTTTTACCCAAAACATAAGGAGAGACTACGATAAAATAATTTCCAGATCCTAATATCTTTTGGTGCGGCTAAATCTCACTTGACCTAGGCTCACTTATAAGTCTAAGCCAAGTAATGTCAGCAATTTTTCCTTTCTCTTAAGGAAACCACTTTGTTTCCATCGGTTGATAATACGGCTCATAAACCGCCTCCTTCTTAGTACACAAGTCCATATGGGCCTCACCACGCCTTATCACGTGCCTTTCGTTCCCCACCGTAGAATCTTATCCCCTTTTCTCTCAGTCCTTCCTATTCCTCTCTTCCTACCGTCTCGTCCCCATCTCACCAAGGCAGCAAACACGACGTAGTTGTGTGCCTTGAGACGCCGGAGACGATGTCGCCCTACTGCGAGATTCCGCCACGCCATCGCTCTGATGCTACAGGAGGAGGAGGCTCTACCGGCGAGCGGGGCTTGCCGCGGACACTGTTAGGTGTTGGGGAAAACATAGCATGCAATTTCAAAAAAATTCCTATGCTCAAGCAAGATCTATCTAGGAGATGCATAGCAACGAGAGGGGAGAGTGTGTCCACGTACCCTCGTAGACCGAAAGCAGAAGCGTTAGGTTGACGCGGTTGATGTAGTCGAACATCTTCATGATCCAACCGATCCAAGTACCGAATGTACATCACCTCCAAGTTTTGCACACGTTCAGCTCGATGATGTCCCTCGAACTCTTGATCCAGCAGAGGGTCGAGGGAGAGTTCCGTCAGCATGACAGCATGGTGATGGTGATGGTGGTGTGATCCACGCAGGGCTTCGCCTAAGCACTACGACGATATGACCGGAGGAGTAAACTGTGGAGGGGGGAACCGCGCACGGCTAAGAGAACAATTGATGTGCCTTTGGGGTGCCCCCCGCCCCGTATATAAAGGAGGGGAGAAGGAGGTGGCCAGCCCTAGGGGGGTGCGCCATGGGGGGGAGTCCTACTAGGACTCCACTCCTAGTAGGATTCGCCCCCCTTCCTTCCAACGGAGAGGGGAAAGGGGAAAGAGGGGGAGAGGGAGAAGGAAAGGGGGGCCGCACCCCCCACCCCTTGTCCAATTCGGATTGGGCAGGGGGGCACCCCCACCCCACCCTTTGCTCATATTGGTTCCCACATATTCTACGAAGATCTTTATCGGTCAACCCGCATAACTACATACGTTGTTCCCTTTGTCATCGGTATGTTACTTGCCCGAGATTCGATTGTCGGTATCTCAATACCTAGTTCAATCTCGTTACCGGCAAGTCTCTTTACTCGTTATTTAATGCATCATCCCATAACTAACTCATTAGTCACATTGCTTGCAAGGCTTATAGTGATGTGCACTAGCGAGAGGGCCCAGAGATACCTCTCTGACAATCGGAGTGACAAATCCTAATCTCAAAATACGTCAACTCAACAAGTACCTTCAGAGACACCTATAGAGCACCTTTATAATCACCCAGTTATGTTGTGACATTTGGTAGCACACAAAGTGTTCCGCCGGTAAGCGGGAGTTACATAATATCATAGTCATAGGAACATGTATAAGTCATGAAGAAAGCAATAGCAACATACTAAACGATCAAGTGATAAGCTAACGGAATGGGCCTTGTCCATCACATCATTCTCTACTGATGTGATCCCGTTTATCAAATGACAACACATGTCTATGGTCAGGAAACTTAACCATCTTTGATTAACGAGCTAGTCAAGTAGAGGCATACTAGGGATACTCTGTTTGTCTATGTATTCACACATGTACTAAGTTTCCGATTAATACAATTCTAGCATGAATAATAAACATTTATCATGATATAAGGAAATATAAATAACAACTTTATTATTTTCTCTAGGGCATATTTCCTTCAGTCTCCCACTTGCACTAGAGTCAATAATCTAGATTACATAGTAATGATTCTAACACCCATGGAGTCTTTGTGTTGATCATGTTTTGCTCGTGGAAGAGGCTTAGTCAACGGGCCTGCAACATTCAGATTCGTATGTATTTTTCAAATCTCTATGTTTCCCTCCTTGGCTTGATCGCGGATGGAATTGAAGCGTCTCTTGATGTGTTTAGTTCTCTTGTGAAGTCCGGATTCCTTCGCCAAGGCAATTGCTCAAGTATTGTCACAAAAGATTTTCATTGGACCCGATGCACTAGGTATGACACCTAGATCGGATATGAACTCCTTCATCCAAACTCCTTCATTTGCTGCTTCCGAAGCAGCTATGTACTCTGTTTCACACGCAGATCCCACCACGCCGCTTTGTTTAGAACTGCACCAACTGACAGCTCCACCGTTCAATATAAACATGTATCCGGTTTGCGATTTAGAATCGTCCGGATCAGTGTCAAAGCTTGCATCGACATAACCATTTACGACTAGCTCTTTGTCACCTCCATAAATGAGAAACATATCCTTAGTCCTTTTCATGTATTTCAGGATGTTCTTGACCGCTGTCCAGTGAACCACTCCTGGAGTACTTTGTTACCTCCCTGCTAAACTAATAGCAAGGCACACATCAGGTCTGGTACACAACATTGCATACATGATAGAGCCTATGGCTGAAGCATAGGGAACATCTTTCATTTTCTCTCTATCTTCTACAGTGGTCGGGCATTGAGTCTGACTCAATTTCACACCTTGTAATACAGGCAAGAACCCTTTCTGTGCTTAATCCATTTTGAACTTCTTCAAAACTTTATCAAGGTATGTGCTTTGTGAAAGTCCAATTAAGCGTCTTGATCTATCTCTATAGATCTTGATGCCCAATATATATGCAGCTTCACCAAGGTCTTTCATCAAAAATCTTTTATTGAAGTATCCTTTTATGCTATCCAGAAATTATATATCATTTCCAATCAACAATATGTCGTCCACATATAATATCAGAAATGCTACAGAGCTCCCACTCACTTTCTTGTAATGAAAGGCTTCTCCAAAAGTCTGTATAAAACCATATGCTTTGATCACACTATCAAAGCGTTTATTCCAACTCCGAGAGGATTGCACCACTCCATAAATGTATCGCTAGAGCTTGCACACTTTGTTAGCACCTTTCGGATCGACAAAACCTTCTGGTTGCATCATATACAACTCTTCTTCCAAAAATCCATTCAAAAATGCAGTTTTGACATCCGTTTGCCAAATTTCATAATCATAAAATGTGGCAATTGCTAACATGATTCGGACAGACTTAAGCATCGCTACGAGTGAGAAAGTCTCATCATAGTCAACCCCTTGAACTTGTCGAAAACCTTTCGCAACAAGTCGAGCTTCGTAGACAGTAACATTACCATCAGCATCAGTCTTCTTCTTGAAGATCCATTTATTCTCTATGTCTTGCCGATCATCGGGCAAGTCAACCAAAGTCCACATTTTGTTCTCATACATGGATCCCATCTCAGATTTCATGGCCTCTAGCCATTTTGCAGAATCTGGGCTCATCATCGCTTCCTCATAGTTCGTAGGTTCACCATGGTCAAGTAACATGACCTCCAGAATAGTATTACCGTACCACTCTGGTGTGGATCTTACTTTGGTTGACCTACGAGGTTTGGTAGTAACTTGATCTGAAGTTTCATGATCAATATCATTAGCTTCCTCACTAATTGGTGTAGGCGTCACAGGAACCGATTTCTGTGATGAACTACTTTCCAATAAGGGAGCAGGTACAGTTACCTCATCAAGTTCTACTTTCCTCCCACTCACTTCTTTCGAGAGAAACTCCTTCTCTAGAAAGGATCCATTCTTAGCAACGAATGTCTTGCCTTCAGATCTGTGATAGAAGGTGTACCCAACGGTTTCCTTTGGGTACCCTATGAAGACACATTTCTCCGATTTGGGTTCGAGCTTATCAGGTTGAAGCCTTTTCACATAAACATCGCAGCCCCAAACTTTAAGAAACGACAACTTTGGTTTCTTACCAAACCATAGTTCATAAGGCGTCGTCTCAATGGATTTTGATGGTGCCCTATTTAACGTGAATGCAGCCGTCTCGAAAGCATAACCCCAAAATGATAGCGGTAAATTAGTAAGAGACATCATAGATCGCACCATATCTAGTAAAGTACAATTACGACATTCGGACACACCATTACGTTGTGGTGTTCCGGGTGGCGTGAGTTGCGAAACTATTCCGCATTGTTTCAAATGTAGACCAAACACGTAACTCAAATATTCTCCTCCACGATCAGATCGTAGAAACTTTATTTCTTGTTACGATAATTTTCCACTTCACTCTGAAATTCTTTGAACTTTTCAAATGTTTCAGACATATGTTTCATTAAGTAGATATACCCATATCTGCTCAAATCATCTGTGAAGGTGAGAAAATAACGATACCCGCCGTGAGACTCAATATTCATTGGTCCACATTACATCAGTATGTATGATTTCCAATAAATCTGTTGGTCGCTCCATAGTTTCGAAGAACGGCATTTTAGTCATCTTGCCCGTGAGGTATGGTTCGCAAGTACCAAGTGATTCATAATCAAGTGATTCCAAAAGTCCATCAGTATGGAGTTTCTTCATGCGCTTTACACCAATATGACCCAAACGGCAGTGCCACAAATAAGTTGCACTATCATTATCAACTCTGCATCTTTTGGCTTCAACATTATGAATATGTGTATCACTACTATCGAGCTTCAACAAAAATAGACCACTCTTTAGGGGTGCATGACCATAAAATATATTACTCATATAAACAGAACAACCATTATTACCAGGTTTAAATGAATAACCGTCTCGCATTAAACAAGATCTAGATATAATGTTCATGCTCAACGCTAGCACCAAATAACAATTATTCAAGTCTAAAACTAACCCCGAAGGTAGATGTAGAGGTAGCGTGCCGACGGCGATCACATTAACTTTGGAACCATTTCCCACGCGCATCGTCACCTCGTCCTTAGGTAGTCTTTGCTTAATTCGTAGTCCCTATTTCGAGTTGCAAATATTAGTAACATAACCAGTATCAAATACCCAGGTGCTACTGCGAGCTCTAGTAAGGTACACATCAATAACATGTACATCACATATACCTTTGTTCACCTTGCCATCCTTCTTATCTGCCAAATACTTGGGGCAGTTCCGCTTCCAGTGACCAGTCTGCTTGTAGTAGAAGCACTCAGTCTCAGGCTTAGGTCCAGACTTGGGTTTCTTATCTTGAGCAGCAACTTGTTTGCCATTCTTTTTGAAGTTCCCCTTCTTCTTCCCTTTACCCTTTTTCTTGAAACTGGTGGTCTTGTTGACCATTAACACTTGATGCTCCTTCTTGATTTCTACTTCTGCAGCCTTTAGCATTGCGAAAAGCTTGGGAATTGTCTTGTTCATCCCTTGCATATTATAGTTCATCACGAAGCTCTTGTAGCTTGGTGGCAGTGATTGAAGAATTCTGGCAATGACACTATCATCAGGAAGATTAACTCCCAGTTGAATCAACTGATTGTTATACCCAGACATTTTAAGTATATGTTCACTGACAGAACTATTCTCCTCCATCTTGCAGCTGTAGAACTTATTGGAGACTTCATATCTCTCAATCCGGGTATTTGCTTGAAATATTAACTTCAACTCCTGGAACATCTCATATGCTCCATGACTTTCAAAACAGCGTTGAAGTCCCGGTTCTAAGCCGTAAAGCATGGCACACTGAACTATCGAGTAGTCATCAACACGCGATTTTTAGGCATTCACAATGTCTGCAGTTGCTGGCGTAGGTGTTACACCTAGCAGTGCTTCCAGGACATAATTCTTCTGTGCTACAATGAGGATAATCCTCAAGTTGCGGACCCAGTCCGTGTAATTGCTACCATCATCTTTCAACTTTGCTTTCTCAAGGAAAGCATTAAAATTCAACGGAACAACAGCACGGGCCATCTATATACAACAACATAGACAAGCAAAATACTATCAAGTACTAAGTTCATGATAAACTCAAGTTCAATTAATCATATTACTTAAGAACTCCCACTTAGATAGACATCTCTCTAATCATCTAAGTGATCACGTGATCCAAACCAACTAAACCATAACCGATCATCACGTGAGATGGAGTAGTTTTCAATGGTGAACATCACTATGTTGATCATATCTACTATATGATTCACGCTCGACCTTTTGGTCTCAGTGTTCCGAGGCCATATCTCCATATGCTAGGCTCGTCTAGTTTAGCCCGAGTATTCTGTGTGTGCAAAACTGGCTTGCACCCGTTAGATGAACGTAGAGCTTATCACACCCGATCATCACGTGGTGTCTCGGCACGACGAACTTTGTCAACGGTGCATACTCAAGGAGAACACTTTTACCTTGAAATTTACTAAGAGATCATCTTATAATGCTACCATCACTCAAAGCAAGATAAGATGCATAAAGGATAAACATCACATGCAATCAATATAAGTGATATGATATGGCCATCATCATCTTGTGCTTGTGATCTCCATCTCCGAAGCACCGTCATGATCACCATCATCACCAGCGCGACACCTTGATCTCCATTGTAGCATTGTTGTCGTCTCGCCAACTATTGCTTCTACGACTATCGCTACCGCTTAGTGATAAAGTAAAGCAATTACAGGGCGATTGCATTGCATACAATAAAGTGACAACCATATGGCTCCTGCCAGTTGCCGAAAACTTTGTTACAAAACATGATCATCTCATACAATAAAATTTAGCATCATGTCTTGACCATATCACATCACAACATGCCCTACAAAAACAAGTTAGACGTCCTCTACTTTGTTGTTGCAAGTTTTACGTGGCTGCTACGGGCTGAGCAAGAACCGTTCTTACCTACGCATCAAAACCACAACAATATTTCGTCAAGTTAGTGTTGTTTTAACCTTCTCAAGGTCCGGGTGTAGCCACACTCGGTTCAACTAAAGTTGGAGAAACTGACACCCGCCAACCACCTATGTGCAAAGCACGTCGGTAGAACCAGTCTCGCGTAACCAAAGTATGACATGCTGGTAAGTAGTATGACTTGTATCGCCCACAACTCACTTGTGTGCTACTCGTGCATATAACATCTACGCATAAAACCTGGCTCGGATGCCACTGTTGGGTAACGTAGTAATTTCAAAATTTTCCTACGCACACGCAGGATCATGGTGATGCATAGCAACGAGAGGGGAGAGTGTGGTCCACGTACCCTCGTAGACCGAAAGCGAAAGCGTTAGCACAACGTGGTTGATGTAGTCATATGTCTTCACGATCCGACCGATCCAAGTACCGAACGTACGGCACCTCCAAGTTCAGCACACGTTCAGCTCGATGACGTCCCACAAACTCCGATCCAGCAAAGCTTTGCGGGAGAGTTTCGTCAGCATGACGACATGATGAGGGTGTCGATGATGCTACCGACGCAGGGCTTCGCCTAAGCACCGCTACGGTATTACCGAGGTGGAATATGGTGAAGGGGGGCACCGCACACGGCTGGGAGATATAAATAGATCAACTTGTGTGTCTAGAGGTGCCCCCTGCCGCCGTATATAAAGGAGCAAGGGGGGAGTCCTACTCCCACCGGGAGTAGGACTCCTCCTTTCCTTGTTGGAGTAGGAGAGGGGAAGGAAGGGAGAGAGAGGAAGGAAAGGGGGGCGCCGCCCCCCCTCCTTGTCCAATTTGGACTAGAGGTGGAGGGGCGCACTGCCTGCCCTAGCCGCCCTCCTCTTCTCCACTAGGGCCCATGAGGCCCAATAAACCCCCCGGGGGGTTCCGGTAACCCCCCAGTACTCCGGTATATGTCCGAAACCTTCTGAAACCATTCCGGTGTCCGAACATAGTCATCCAATATATCGATCTTTACGTCTCGAACATTTCGAGACTCCTCGTCATGTCCGTGATCATATCCGGGACTCCGAACTACCTGCGGTACATCAAAACACAAAAACTCATAATACCGATCGTCACCAAACTTTAAGCGTGCGGACCCTACGGGTTCGAGAACTATGTAGACATGACCAAGACACATCTTCGGTCAATAACCAATAGCAGAACCTGGATGCTCATATTGGTTCCCACATATTCTATGAAGATCTTTATCGGTCAAACCGCATAACTACATACGTTGTTCCCTTTGTCATCGGTATGTTACTTGCCCGAGATTCGATCGTCGGTATCTCAATACCTAGTTCAATCTCGTTACTGGAAAGTCTCTTTACTCGTTATGTAATGCGTCATGCCACAACTAACTCATTAGTCACATTGCTTGCAAGGCTTATAGTGATGTGCATTACCGAGAGGGCCCAGAGATACCTCTCCGACAATCGGAGTGACATATCTTAATCTCGAAATACGTCAACTCAACAAGTACCTTCGAAGACACCTTTAGAGAACCTTTATTTTCACCCAGTTACTTTGTGACATTTGGTAGCACACAAAGTGTTCCTCCGGTAAGCGGGAGTTACATAATCTCATAGTCTTAGGAACATGTATAAGTCATGAAGAAAGCAATAGCAACATACTAAACGATCAAGTGCTAAGCTAACGGAATGGGTCAAGTCAATCACATCATTCTTCTAATGATGTGACCCCATTGATCAAATAATAACTCATATCTATGGTTAGGAAAATCAACCATCTTTGATCAATGAACTAGTCAAGTAGAGGCATACTAGTGACAGTATGTTTGTCTATGTATTCACACATGTATTATGTTTCCGGTTAATACAATTCTAGCATGAATAATAAACATTTATCATGATATGAGGAAATAAATAATAACTTTATTATTGCCTCTAGGGCATATCTCCTTCACAACGCTGGCACCAAATAACAATTATTAAGGTCTAAAACTAATCACGAAGGTAGATGGAGAGGTAGTGTGCCGACGATGATCACATCGACCTGAACCATTTCCGACGCGCATCATCACCTCGTCCTTAGCCAATCTTCGTTTAATCCGTAGCCCCTATTTCGAGTTGCAAATATGAGCAACAGAACCAGTATCAAATACCCAGGCGCTACTACGAGCATTAGTAAGGTACACATCAATAACATGTATATCAAATATACCTTTCACTTTGCCATCCTTCTTATCCGCCAAATTCTTGGGGCAGTTCTGCTTCCAGTGACCAGTCCCTTTGCAGTAGAAGTACTCAGTTTCAGGCTTTGGTGCAGACTTGGGCTTCTTCCCGAGAGCAACAACTTGCTTGCTATTCTTCTTGAAGTTCCCCTTATTCCCTTTGCCCTTTTTCTTGAAACTAGTGGTCTTGTTAACCATCAATACTTGATGCTCCTTCTTGATTTCTACCTCCACAACCTTTAGCATTGTGAAGATCTCGGGAATTGTCTTTTCCATCCCTTGCATATTATAGTTCATCATGAAGCCTTTATAGCTTGGTAGCAGTGATTGAAGAATTCTGTCAATGACACTATCACCAGGAAGATTAACTCCCAGCTGAGTCAAGTGGTTATGGTACCCAGACATTCTGAGTATATTTTCACTACAGAACTGTTCTCCTCCATCTTGCAGCTATAGAACTTGTTGGAGACTTCATATCTCTCAACTTGGGCATTTGCTTGAAATATTAACTTCAACTCCTGGAACATCTCATATGTTCCATGACTTTCAAAACGTCTTTGAAGTCCTGATTCTAAGCCGTAAAGCATGGCACACTGAACTATCGAGTAGTCATCAGCTTTAGTCTGCCAGACATTCATAACGTCCGGAGTTGCTCCTGCAGCGGGCCTTGCACCTAGCGGTGCTTCTAGGACGTAATCCTTCTGTGCAGCAATGAGGATAATTCTCAAGTTAGGGCCCCAATCTGTGTAGTTGCTACCATCATCTTTAAACTTAGCTTTCTCTAGGAACACACTAAAATTCAAGGGAACGGTAGCACGGACCATTGATCTACAATAACATAGATATGCAAAAACTATCAGGACTAAGTTCATGATAAATTAAAGTTCAATTAATTATATTACTTAAGAACTCCCACTTAGATAGACATCCCTCTAGTCATCTAAATGATCACGTTATCCATATCAACTAAACCATGTCCGATCATCATGTGAGATGGAGTAGTTTTCAATGGTGAACATCTCTATGTTGATCATATCTACTATATGATTCATGTTTGACCTTTCGGTCTCAGTGTTCCGAGGCTATATATGCATATGCTAGGCTCATGAAGTTTAACCCGAGTATTCTGCATGTGCGAATCTAGCTTGCACCAGTTGTATGTGAATGTAGAGCTTATCACACCCGATCATCACGTGGTGTCTCGACACAACGAACTGTAGCAACGGTGCATACTCAGGGAGAACACTTATACCTTGAAATTTAGTGAAGGATCATCTTATGATGCTACCATCGTACTAAGCAAAATAAGATGTATAAAAGATAAACATCACATGCAATCAAAATATGTGACATGATATGGCCATCATCATCTTGTACCTTTGATCTCCACCTCCAAAGCACCATCATGATCTCCATCGTCACTGGCTTGACACCTTGATCTCCATGTAGAGTCGTTGTAGTATCACCAACTATCGCTTCTACAACTATCGCTATCGCTTAGTGATAAAGTAAAGCAATTACACGGCGATTGCATTTAATACAATAAAGCGACAACCATGAGGCTCCTGCCAGTTGCCGATAACTTCTACAAAACATGATTGCTATGTCTTGAGTTTGCGTTGGTTTTCCTTGAAGAGGAAAGGGTGATGCAGCAATAGTAGCGTAAGTATTTTCCTCAGTTTTTGAGAACCAAGGTATCAATCCAGTAGGAGGCTGATGTCTACTACACAACCTTCTTCTTGTAGACATTGTTGGGCCTGCAAGTGCACGGGTTTGTAGGACAGTAGCAAATTTCCCTCAAGTGGATGACCTAAGGTTTATCAATCCGTAGGAGGCGTAGGATGAAGATGGTCTCTCTCAAGCAACCCTGCAACCAAATAACAAAGAGTCTCTTGTGTCCCCAACACACCCAATACAATGGTAAATTGTATAGGTGCACTAGTTCGGCGAAGAGATGGTGATACAAGTGCAATCACTACAAAAAAAGACACATCCGTGACATTTTGGGCCGAACGATTTTTTTTGCCATACATATGACACTGCTATGACAATAATTGTGACAAAACCCGGTATCATCATAGATGTGGTGGGCTCCTACTTCTATGACAAAAAATCATGATAGAAAATGGGCTTTTCGTCCTGGGCGGGCCGGAGACGCAGCTGCATGGCATTCTTTGGGCCGTCCATGACGGAAAAAACCATGGTAGAAGCAAGGGGGAGGAAAATTTCGGGGAGTTGCCGGTTACGGTGGGAGGTCGGGGGCCAAGCGATGCATGTTTCTCTCGTACAAGTACGCGCGTGTCTGCGAGGCGTTGGCTCTAACTGAACCCGAGCGATTGCACTGAAGGCTACGCGTTACTGAACCCGAGCGATCGATCAATGGCTGTTAACTGAACCCGATGGAGCGATTCCTTCGCTACTACTGCTAACTAAAGCCGATCGATTGGATGAACAGTGAGCGTTGCGGGGGGGGGGTTGGATGAACAGTGAGCTGTGGCATTGCCTCTGGATGAACAGGACCCTGTGGTGTGGAGGGCTGGATGAACAGTAGACGGTGGAGGGGTGGCCGTGGAGGGGTGGTTGAACAGGACCCCGT